>NW_023270447.1:87659456-87701742 GCF_011800145.1 Mirounga leonina | reverse complement strand
TTCCTTCCTTCCTTCCTTCCTTCCTTCCTTCCTTCCTTCCTTCCTTCCTTCCTTCCTTCCTTCCTTCCTTCCTCCCTCCCTCCCTCCCTCCCTCCCTCCCTCCCTCCCTCCCTCCCTTCCTCCCTTCCTTCCTTCCTTCCTTCTTTGTAGGCTTTCCAGGAGGGAAAAAGAAAAAGATCTAGTACTGGGCTGGATTAGGGCACGAGGGGGAAGGGGCCCTAGTCTCCCAGCAGCTTGTAAAAATGACAAGTGGCCTTCAGACATGAAGGGGGGTGGGGTGTCTCCTCAGAGGCCAAGGGGAGCCGTGACTCAGCTATGCTTTTGGGAGAAACCACACGTTCCTCATGCCCACATTAAACTGGCTTCCTGTTTCCTAAGGCCGAACACATTTTGAGACTTAGTAAAATAGCCACGTTCAGGGCCCGTGTTCCAACTGGATGCGATTCAAGGCTGCTGGGAAGGGAGCCCTGCCCCCAGACGGCTCCCTTTGGGAATCTGCTTCCTAGATCCATTCCCGCTGTCCGGAATCTCCCAGGAGAACGCAAATATCTCCAGAAAAGTTAGTTCTTATGAATTATTAACTCTTGGAGTCACTTTCTCACACTATCGATCCCGAAGTTCACAAACAGAAAGGGAGGCCTAGGTGCTGCTGAAGGACGGGAGAGGCGCCTTGTCTTGTGGCTGTGGGGGTTTCCAGCATGGCCGGGGGGGGGGCGGGGGGTGCAGCCCAAGAGCCTGGAATCGGATCCTTCTCTCCTGTCGCTGGCTGTGTGGCCTTGGGCCGGTTACGGAACTTTTCTGTGTCTCAGCTCCTTCCCCTGTAAAACAGGGACGGTGCTCCCTCCCTCATAGGACTGAGGTGAAGAATGAATGAGTTCATACATGAAAAACACCTGGAGCCACAGCAGCCTTCGAGTGAGCACAGGCTCGCTCTCATCATCATCAACAGCGATCGCACCAGCAGGGAAGTTACTTTTCCCATGATGCTAGGTGTATTGTTGGTGAAGGCACCCCCCAAAATTATGTCTTCATTTTCTAAAACACTTGGCTCAGTTTCCCCCCTCCAGGCCAAGAGGCCTTTTTCTCGGCAGAAAAATCCTTGATGCACATTGGTCAGATTCTGGTCTTTCCTCTTTATGTATGAGGACCACAAAGGCCAGCAAGACCACGATCACACAGCCAACGGGGGGACAGAGAGCAAGGGCCCCTTCCATCAGCCCACACAGCCCCAGCTCTCTGCAGGCTGCCCGGGCCCCTCCACTTTTCCTCGGCTCCGAAATCCCCCCTGGGCTTCACTCAGGAATCTGCAGATTCTTACAAGCAGCCACCAAGGGAACCATTTTGTCTTCATGTATCCCAGGAAGTCCAGCACGTGTCCTGGCTTTTGTTCAAAGGGGCAGGTCTGGCCTCAGGCAGCCAGGAAGGGAAAGCCTGCAACCCACCTGCCACTGAAGGACAGGCTTCTTTCCTTGGAGAATCTAGGGGGCAGGTAGCTAGAATCAGCCCAGACCTCCTGTATGTGACCATTTTAATCATGTCCTCTCAAAATATATTGTTTCTTTTCGGGGATCACCACGCGGGGGCATTTCTGTTCTCCTGCAGCCTCACCCGGGGAACAGTTGGCCAGGGTATTCCTCTTTGAAGAGAGGGCACAGACCCCATGAAGGTCTTTCCTGACCCCCAAGCCCCTAAGTTCTTGTCACCTCACGGCCCCTTTTCTATAAAATAGAGGGGTTAACACTTGAGTGGTCTCACACTTTCTTAGTTGTCGTGAGAGTCAAACAGGATCCACGTGAGGGTGCTCAGTAACCTCGAAAACTCTAATTCTCGCAGGACGAGAACGCCTCTAATGAGTAGGGACTAGGGATGCTGCTAAACATCCTACAGTACACGGGCCAGTCCCCCATTGCAAAGAATCATCTGGCCCCAAATGTCATTCACGTCCTGCTCTGAAGGATGAGCAAAAGTAATAACATTTATGCGGGACCCACTAGGGGCCAGGTCATTTACATGCATCATCTCATTTAACTGGTCCAGCGGCCCTATGAGGTGGTATGGTTATTATTCCCATTTTACAGATGAGAAAGCTGAGGCACAGAACAGTTAAATAGCTGTTTAATAATCTGCACAAATATGTACCTCTGCCTCCACAAATATAAGCAAATGTGGTTGCGATGCATAAAATGCAAATTCCTTACCAGTGTTCATAATAAATTCATATGATCTGTCATTATGCATTTTCCTCAATCAAGAGACTCTCAAAGCACAGCCGAAATTCTATGAGTGAGGGGAGTGGGGTAGGAGGGAAGAGGTCCAGAAAAATCTGTCTCAAAAACAGGGGAGCCTCTCTCATCTGAAAGGGTGGGAATCTCCGCTACAGACGTGAATTAGATTCGAGTCTTGCACAGTCTTTTCTGCGTCCACCTTCTTTCCACGCCGGCCTAGCCATGTGACTTGCGGAAAAAAACGAATGAAAATGTTCGGAAGCCCAAATCAAAACAAATGATCCCCGACCAATCTCTAAAATCGAAATGTCCCCTAAATCTGTCCTTTAGGACGCCTGGGTGGCTCAGTCGGTTAAGCGGCTGCCTTCGGCTCAGGTCATGATCCCAGGGTCCTGGGATCGAGCCCCGCATCGGGCTCCTTGCTCGGCGGGGAGCCTGCTTCTCCCTCTGCCTGCCTCTCCCCCTGCTTGTGTTGTGTCTCTCTGACAAATAAATAAATAAATAATCTTTAAAAATAAATAAATAAATAAATTTGTCCTTTAGTCCCTGTCAAAGTGAACTCTGAGGTTCCCTCCAAAGGAAGGGAGGTGCTCCCTTCCCCTGCACAGAGCTCCCCAGAATGCCCCCCACCCCCACCCCAGCAATGCTGAGCAGGCCTTGACGGCAGGCCGCTCCATGCTCCTTCCTTCCCTGGGAGGCCCACTTACCCCTTCCTTCTTGGTCGGATTCTGTTGCTCCATCTTTGGTCGGCGCGAGCGGACTGCTGCCGAACGCCTTTCAGCCAAGATAACAAATGCACTGAAGGGAGAGGGGAGACATTCGGGCTGTACTTTGGCCACGCCGAGGAACAGCCAATAGCGTTTCTGTAGCCAGCCCCAGAAGGCACAACCCTTCAGGAGTCCAGAGGTGTGTCTTCTTGCACGTCTCTTAAATTCAAAGTCTGGGGTTTAGCTCAGTGAGCGGGCGCCCCCCGCAGGCCTGCAGGCCCGGCACCCTCCAGACTAGGACAGTCTGTGACGTCTGCTCACTTCGAGACCCTTCACTAGGCAGGCTCGTGATGAGTGGCTAGCTGCAAGAGTTATTTCCGTCACAGACACACGAAAAGCCTCTGGCCCCACATTACACCAGGTAACGCGAGGCCAAGAGTCAGGGTCACCAGAGGTTTCTCAGAAGTGGTCCCTGCCAGGGCGCCTGGGTGGCTCAGTCGGTTAAGCGACTGCCTTCGGCTCAGGTCATGATCCTGGAGTCCCGGGATCGAGTCCCGCATCGGGCTCCCTGCTCGGCAGGGAGTCTGCTTCTCCCTCTGACCCTCCGCCCTCTCATGCTCTCTCTCTCTATCTCATTCTCTCTCTCACATAAATAAATAAAATCTTTTTTAAAAAAAACTTTCCTTAAAAAGATCCCTGAAGGGGCACCTGGGTGGCTCAGTCATTAAGCGTCTGCCTTCCGCTCAGGTCATGATCTCCGGGTCCTGGAATCGAGTCCTGCATCGGGCTCCCTGCTCGGCAGGGAGTCTGCTTCTCCCTCTGACCCTCCCCCCTCTCATGCTCTCTGTCTCTATCTCATTCTCTCTCTCACATAAATAAATAAAATCTTTTTTAAAAAAAACTTTCCTTAAAAAGATCCCTGAAGGGGCACCTGGGTGGCTCAGTCATTAAGCGTCTGCCTTCCGCTCAGGTCATGATCCCAGGGTCCTGGGATCGAGTCCCGCATTGGGCTCCTTGCTCGGCAGGGAGTCTGCTTCTCCCTCTGACCCTCCTCCCTCTCATGCTCTCTGTCTCTCATTCTCTCTCTCGCAAATAAATAAAATCTTAAAAAAAAAAAAGAAGTGGTCCCTGCCAGGAAGCCTGCAGCCAGTCTCTCGGAGAGTCAGCTTTTCCTCAAATAACCATGCCACACTTGCTCGGAGAGGTTTGGCTTTTTTTTTTCCTTTGTGAGGAACTGAGGGGCCTAAAGATGCGACTTTATGTGTAACCACCACTACTGCGAAGGCAATAAATAGTTCAGGTGCCTTTATCTACAGGGCAGGGAAAGTGAGTCACGGCTGCTGCTGGCCTGGGTCCGCCGTGCGTGAACAGGCCACAGCCCGCCTCCTGCGCTCAGCACGCATCCAGCCGCCGCGGGGCACATGAGCTCAAGGGGCCAAGATCCAGAGCGGAGTCCCACAAGGCCCACAGGCTTTCCTCTTTATGGGATATATTTCCTGTTTTACTTGCTGTGGCACAAATCCAATTCATTCAGCCATTCCTCTCCCTCCTTCCCAAATATTTTTTTTTAAGATTTTATTTATGTGTCAGAGAGAGAGAGCACAAGCAAGGGGAGCAGCAGAGGGAGAAGCAGGCTCTCTGCCGAGCAGGGAACCCAATGCAGGGCTCGATTCCAGGACTCTGGGATCATCACCTGAGCCGAAGGCAGACGCTTAACCCGCTGAACCACCCAGGCACCCCACCCCCCTTTCCCAAATAAACAGTTAACTGGGAGCCCACCATGTGCTGGGCGCCGTTCCTATAATAGTAGCAAGCTTGGGAATTGTGACCAGGAGACTGTGAGGAGGGTGACAGAGAGCCTCTGTGTGTGTGTGTTGAGGGCCCCCATGCCCCCCTCACAAGGGAGGATTGGCCATTTTTCCCCACCAGCTCGTTCCCTGTCCTTTCCTTCTGTGTCACAGCATGATGCCCAATGAAGGTTTGGCAAGACCAGAGGTTCCCGATTATTTCAAAGAGTTGTGAAGAATTCTCCAAAGAAAATGTACTTTAGGGGCGCCTGGGAGGCTCAGTTGGTTAAGCGACTGCCTTCGGCTCAGGTCATGATCCTGGAGTCCCGGGATCGAGTCCCGCGTCGGGCTCCCTGCTCAGCGGGGAGTCTGCTTCTCCCTCTGCCCTCTTCCCTCTCATGCTCTCTGTCTCTCATTCTCTCTCTCGCAAATAAATAAATAAAATCTTTAAAAAAAAATGTACTTTAGTTGGGGTGGGGGGTAGGGGGTAAAGGGAAGGACACAGATTGTGCAAACAAAAAGAACCGGCCTCAGCTGGCAGTCCTGAGTCATGCTCAGGCCCACCCACCCCTGGCCTCCTGTGTGCTTGGGGAGGTGTTGGGGGTGGACAGGGGGACTCCCTGCCCAGCGTCTGACCTCCCCAGCCCGAGCGAGGCCCTACCTGCCTCCTGTGGGACCCAGGCTTTGCGGGCACGGCCGTGTGTCACCAGTGCCCCAGCGTGGCCAGCCAAGGGGGTGCAGACCCACCGCGGGCCCAGTGGCTCCAGTCCGGCTGGGCGCCTGCCCCTGGGAGCACCCAGGAACGGGCCCAAGGGCTCGGGGCTGCACCCCCTGCAGGTGCTGTGTGTCCCTGCTCGGTCCCTCCCAGCCTGGGGACCCGGCCCAGCAGCCTGGGGTCTCTGGTGGCCATTGGGCCCGTGGAGGGGCCGTTGGGCTCAGGGGATCTGGGCGTTCAGATGGGGGAACGGCCCGCCGGTTGGAAGCACACCCCCGGCAGGCTGATTTGGGGTGTGTGGCCTGCACCCCACCCCTGTAAGTGGTCTCTGAGTGGGGTGGGGGGTCTCAGACTCCGGCCTCTGGGCCTTGCCCTCCCCGCCCAGCCCCAGTCTGGACTAGGAGAAGAACCTGCCATCTGAAGCCTATTTTCGCCTTGTAGTTTAAAATGACACTAATGAACGGCACTGATCGACCCGAGGACAGGCTGAGGTGTGTCCCAGGGTCATGTACAAGTATTTCCAAGAAACCGCATGTGTTTTGAAACTACCTCTACCGAGAGCCAAGGAATCCCTTTTAAAGGGAAAGTGGACAGTTACAGAGCCATACTTGGTCCTGGCAGGGCACTCGTGACGCTCTTCCCACCTTCCATACAGCTTGGGTCATCACAGGGAAATTTTATTAGGATTTTATCATTGAGGGAGAGAAGGACCCAAGGAGGACCATGTATTAGGTCCTCCGTAACCTCTCACCATGCAGGAAGTGCTGGCTAGGGACCCTGGCATGAGGATTTGGGTCCCAGATCTCAAAAGCCAAAGTGTTATTACTAACATAAAATGTAAATATGTTAGTACACAATTTTAGAAGACTTATCAGAATCTGACAACAGTGATTATTCTGGGATGTGAGATCACAGGTGATTTTGACCCCAGCATATATTTTATTTTATTTGTTTATTTATTTTTAACGATTTTATTTATTTATTTGACAGAGACAGAGACAGCGAGAGCAGGAACACAAGCAGGGGGAGTGGGAGAGAGAGAAGCAGGCTTCCCACTGAGCAGGGGGGCCCGATGCGGGACTCGATCCCAGGACTCTGGGATCATGACCTAAGCCGAAGGCAGACGCTTAACGACTGAGCCACTCAGATGCCCAACCCTAGCATATATTTTATATTTACATTTTATTTATTTTATTTTTAAAAAAAGATTTATTTTAGAGAGAGAGAGTGCAAGTGGGAGGGGGGGCCGAGGGAGAGAGAATCTCAAGCAGACTCCCCACTGAGTACAGAGCCTGATGCGGGGCTTGATCTCAAGAGCCTGAGATCATGACCTGAGCCGAAATCAAGAGGCAGATGCTTAACCAACTGAGCCACCCAGGCGCCCCCACATCTGTATTTACTGAGCCTACTTGCTGTACAAGAGGCGGAATGCAACAGGGTTCAAAAATAAAAACTGCCTTCTGCCTTAGACTCTAGTTGGGGACACAAGTTTAGTCAAATAAATGCTTTGATGAATTTGTAACTATAAAAGCTCTAAAGATGAGGGTGGAAGGCTGGTCAGGGAAAGCGATCCTAAAAATATGAGCTTGAGCCGAGACAGGAAGGAAGGAGGAAAAGAGCTTACCCAGGCAAAGAGGGTGAGTGGGGAGGGGGTGGTGGAGAGAGCTTCCAGACAGGAACAGTATGTGCCAAGGCCTGTGGTCGGAGCGTGATGCCATCAAGAAATTGCAAGGTCAGTGTGTCTGAGGAGCACAAAGCAGAGAGGAGGAGCGGAGGGAGGAAGCTGGTGGGGTAGGCAGGGCCAGGCTAGATTTAGTACTTGTAGACCATGCCCGTGAAGAAGCTCGATTTTTGTCCTAGGAGCAGACAGAAGGCGTTAAGAGTTTTGCAAGTGATCAGATTTGTGTTTTTCCAAGTTCACGGTGGCTACCTTGAGGAGAACTGTGGAGGGAACAAGAGATCCATGGATTTGGGGAAGAGGAGAAGGAGCAGTTCCTTTGCTGTACGACCCATGGAGGGTGGTGGTGGCCTGGTGGAGGGCGGCGGAAGAGATTAGTCAATTCATCCGAGAAATAATTTAGGCTGTAAAACTGACAAAACTTGGTGACTGACAGGATGAGGGGAGGGGAAATAGAGGACTTCTGTATTATGGTTGTAATAAAGATCAAAACGATCTTTCTGAAAATGAAGCTTTTCAGAATTACGAGTTTATATAGGAAAATTCAACAAAAATGTAAAATGTTGAATTAGCACCAGAAGGCAGGCTGGCAAATCCCTGGGCTGTTTTGAGACCAGACAAAGACATTGGGACTTTGGGTCACTTGCTGGTCTCACCTCTACTAGGAATGTTCTGGAATCTTAAAGTTTTGCCACGGGCCTCTTTTGAACAGACTGCTGCTATAGCTCTCTCAACCCGTCCCCAAATCAATTTGCTCAGTCCCTCTTCAACAGTAATAGAATTTGGGGAAGGACCTCTGGCTGCCCCAAATAAAGACTGTGTTTCCTTATGGCCCTTGCAGTTGGAGTGGACAGACGACAAAGCTCTGTATAATGCATATAAGGCTCCCGGGAACCTTGCTCTCTTCTCTGTCCCTTTCTCTCTCCTGCTGCCTGGAATGCAGATGCCCCCTGCTTGGACCCCAGGATTGAGGCCACAAAGGACAAAGCCACAAGCTGGTAGGAGCTTGGGTTCCTTACCCTGTGGGGTGCTATCCCAGCCCTGGACCGCCCACCTGGCCTTCACATGTAAGAAAAATACATGCAAGAAAACAGGGAGGGACTCTAACCCATTTAGAAGCTGTGAAGACATTTTCATTCATATATATCTGTTTTAATTGACAACAGCCAAAATCAGATTTTAAACTGATGCAACAGCTCTCTCCTGGAAGTGAGCGGCCTCAGGACCTTCGTCGTAAGGGAGAAACTGAACCCCTGTAATGCTGGGCTCAAACGTCGGTGGAGATTTACCCAGGCTGCTGTGTTTTTGTTGTTGTTGTTTTACTATTTTATTTATTTGACAGAGAGAGAGAGAGACAAGCAGGGGGAGCAGCAGGCAGAGGGAGAAGCAATCTCCCTGCTGAGCAAGGAGCCCGATGAGGGACTCTGATCCCGGGATCCTGAGATCACGACCTGAGCCTGAAGGCAGACACGTAACCAACTGAGCCACCCACGCGCCCAGGCTGCTGTTTTCATGAGGACTGGATTTGGTTTTGTGTTCACCTTAAAAAGTTGCATGGGATTTGAGTGGGGCTGCCCTAACCCTTTTTCCCCCCGGAAGCCCTGTTATTTTTGTGTGCCATACAGTAGAACATGGGGTTCCCTAGGAACACATGAATGGTGCCATAGCAGAAATGTCTGCATGTGCCTCAGGGGGCACAGACTGAGGCCGCTCACTTCCCAGGTGTCGTGTGCACGCGGGATTGCTGGATTAGACGGAGGGGCAGGAAGGGGATGGGCCATCTCCATTCCAGGTTTAGGTAAAGAAGGAGTAATGAACAGGTCCTAGCATGCATCCAGCCATCCAGCTGTGCCTTGCACACTGGCTTTGCAGAGGCCGTGCTCCTGGTGCAGTGAGGGGAGATGGAGGGGGTCCGGTCTGTTGACATAAGACTTTTCAAAGCCTCGGGCTCAGTGGGGCCAACCACACGCCATCTAGGCCTGCCATCTGGCCATCGGAACTCAACTCAGCAGAGAAAACATACCTGATCCGAGTTAACGTTCTTGCTCCTTAGGCCAACTAGGAGTTCTGACATTGAATCCGTCTCAAGATGCTGACAGGCATCCTCAAGGCAGGGAGGCTGCCCATCACGCTCTGACACGCCTGGTGAGTCAACTTCAGAGACTTTACAAGGTTCCCCTCTTCTTACCAAGAACGGAATTTGACCTTGCTTATCAGGGTGCACATGCACAAACAGGTGTGAACCTGAACCATGGACAGAAAGCGTGAAAGCCAGGGGGTCACGAGGCTCCTCGGGGAGCCAAGTGCCCTCCGTCGGTTACACATTACCTTAGGTAGACAGCTCTTTGTTTTGAACTGTCATAAAAAACACAACAAAGCTTCCTATTTTTAGTATTCAGTTCATTAGTGTTCAGGACATCCACGCTGTTGGGCAAGTGATCTGGACTTTCTCACTTTGTATGACTAAGGCTCTATGTCTGCTGTAGGGCAACTCCCCGTTTCTCCCTCCGCCCAGCTCTCGCCTTTTTGTTTCGATGAACCCGCCTACTTTAGTTACCTCGTATAAGTGGAATCATACAGTATCTGTCTTTTTGTGACTGGCTTATTGCACTCAGCATAGCGTCCTCAAGTTTCATTCGTGTTGTAGGCCAGGCTATGGAGAAACTGGAAGGCTTGGAACATTGCTGGTGGGAATGCAAAATGGTACAAAAACAGAAAAGAAGTTAAACACAGGATTACTTTATGACTCGGCAATTCGACTCCTAGATACATACCCAAAAGAATTAAAAGCAGGTACTCAAGGCAATGTATGTATACACATGTTCATAGCAACACTATTCACCATAGCCAGAAGGTGGAATCAGCCCAAATGTCCATCAATGGATGAATGGATAAGCAAATAGTGACCTATACACACAATGAATTATGCAGCTATAAAAAGGAATGAAGGACTCCTACATGGTACGTGAGCCTCCAAGACATCATGCTAAGTGAAAGAAGCCAGGCACAAAAAGGTGCATATTGCATGATTCCATTTATACGAGAAATCCCGAATAGGTAAATCCATAGAGACAGAAAGCAGATTGGTGGTTGCCCGGGGCCCTGGGGGAGAAGGAAATGGGGAGGGACTGCTTAATGGGTGTCAGAGTTCCTTTGGGAGGGGGGTGGAAATGTTTTAGAACTAGACAGAGTTACGGTTATACAACACTGTGAATGTACTAAATGCCCCTGAGTTGTACATTTTGCACAGGTTAATTTTATGTTCTGTGAATTTCACCTTAATAAAAGGGAATACTGAAACAGTCTCTAATGATCTACAGCTACTGCGCATCTTTCTGTGTCTAGTGACATGTTAATAATGTTAAAGCATACTTTCCCCCCAAAAGTTAAAAATTATGACTCTTGTACAAAAAAAAAAAAAAAGCACGTGTTAAAGGTTTTAACTCATTATCCAGGGACCCAGGCAGCTGTTATAACTGGTTCGAAAGAGAATCCAAAGAGCAGACACATTTATAGATCAGGAATGTTGAAAGGAATTTGCAAATGGATCTGAAGTGGCTTCTAGGGAGGGAGAGAGGGCAGTCAGGGAACCTCCCCTGATGATAGCATTTGTTTAGTGTCGAAAGACACATCGTTATCTACAACTTGCAGAATTGTAAACTCCAAGGCAGTATAAGGCCGAGTCCTGTGGAATCAAGAAGTATGTTGGGGTAATGCGTGGTTTTCCCGCCGAGGCCCATTTCCCCTACATCGTTTGCAACTGGCTTTGGTGGGAGCATCACCCTTATCAGCAAAGGCTATAAATCAACACACACCCCCAGTCCAGTCCACTCCTTTGTTGAACACTTACGGCACCCCCATGGGATTAGTACATGACACCCCAGGGCCAGATAACGCATCTTACATCTCCAACCTGGGATATTGAGGAACAGGTTATGGAAGCCGGCAGCCCTACAGGGCCTCCCCGGCCACTCCAATTCCCCTCAAAGTTAAATCATGCAAGCACCAGCCCACACTCCCGAAGCCCCCCACCCCCGGAAGCACAGTTCCTCCAGGTCTCGATGGTTTATGGGCAGGCAATAGCCGCAGCACCTGGGAGCTTGCCAGAAATGCAGACTCTCATCTGGCTCCACCCCAGACCTGCTCAGAACCTGCATTTGAACCAGGACGTCGGGTGGTCCAGCTCTCCGGAACATCCGAGAAGCCCTGCTGTGTGGACACCCAGCCCCGAGGCTTTCCGGATCTGTGCCCCACCAGAGCAGACTTCTGCTTTTTCTCTCCAGTGCCTTGGGCCCAGGCAAACCCAGGAGTTTGCGTTCTGCCAGGAAGAAGAAAAGCTGCAGAAGGGATTAGCCGAAGGGAGGGTCTCCTCCCACCTCTGGCAAAATAGTCCGGAGGAATTTCTCAGATGCTTGATAAATTGGGGCTACCCCAGAGTCTAGCCTCTCAGGGCTACCGGGACTATGGGCCCCAGGGCCTTGAAAAGATGTCGGGTGGGGCCAGGAGGAGAATCTTCGGTGTCGCTTAGAGAATACAACAAGGGCTAACGGTGAATACTGAGCATCGGGTCTCCTGGTGGTGCCACTAATCCCAGGTTAGATGAAACCGAGGCCGAGGGAGGTCACCGTTATTGGTCCAGAGTGAAGCAACTATAAATGGCAGCGCTGTGGTTGACCCAGTTTCTTCCCTTCCAGAGCCTCATCATCCACAAGCCTGGTTGTTGGGCTCACCTGTTTCTCCCGGTCCCTTTCATCGGCCCGAGGCCTGTCTGCCCTCACGCGGCCACCTGCATCAACATCACTCACCTCTTCCCGCCAGACTCTGGCCCAGAAAGAGAAGCTGCAAATAACTTTATGGTCCCCTCTAAGAACTTCCCAGAAACACTCATCAGCTCTGTAATAGGATGCCTCAGGCAACATTTACACCCCAAACTCTATTTTTACCTCAGGTGCCCACTAATCCGAAATTGTGATACTGTGATCCTGGTGCCTGGCTGGCTCAGGTGGTAGAGCATGTGACTCCTGATCTCAGGGTTGTGAGTTCAAGCCCCACTGTGGGCACACAGATTATTACTTTAAAAAAAAAAAAAATATATATATATATATATAAAATACACACAGGCACACACACTAGGGAGTTGGGGGAAGTAAGGAAAAGGAAGGTCTCAAAAAGAACTTTCATATGCTAAAGAGGACCGACCTACAAGATACCCAAGGCCTTGCCATTGTCAAGTTTAGGTTGTTTTCCCCTCTAGCAAGGTATGAACATTAAGATAGTTGGGAGATTCCCGAGGAATGTCACACAGGTCCCACCCAAGAGTGTGTGGGGAGGGGGGGCAGGTTGCGGGGTGTCAGCTTTGTCTTCAGCCAGCCTTCTGCTCCCTCTCATCATAGATAGATAAATAGAGTGTGTGTATTGGGGTGTGTGTGTGTTTGTGTGAATGCTTGATCCTGGCCCAATCGAAGTGCATTGAAGACCCACCCTAAAATACACTTCAGCACCATCACCTAATATACCGGCATGGCCTGCTCCGCTCTGAGATGCAGTAAGGCCCTGTCCCAGGAATATTCTTCCTTACCCAGGCTGTGTAGTTAATAGACGATAGTAGGAAGAAAAGCAGGTAGGGACAAGGGCCCCACCCCCACCCCCCTACCACCCCTGGTCCTAAGAGGAAACTACCCTTAAAAGGAAAAAGACCCTATCCTGTTATTCTAGGCTTTACTCGGTGCCCCAGCTTTTTTTTTTTTTTTTTTTTTTTTTAATTTGAGAGAGACAATGAGATAGAGAGCATGAGAGGGGATAGGGTCAGAGGGAGAAGCAGACTCCCCGCCGAGCAGGGAGCCTGATGCGGGACTCGATCCCAGGACTCCAGGATCATGACCTGAGCTGAAGGCAGTCGCTTAACCAACTGAGCCACCCAGGCACCCCTGAGCCACCCAGGCGCCCCCTGGTGCCCCAGCTTTAAGTCTTCCTCCTGGGAGGACTTATAACTTGTACGTGAGGGAAAGAAAGGGAATGGCCTCAGGCGTCCTAACCCAGGCCCAGGGAGCTCAACAGGATATCCAAACCGAGCTTGATCTGGTGGCCAGCCACATGCCTTAGGCCACCCTCTTGATCCCTGAGGCTACGAAACCACCCCGGAGGGAGTCCGACACCCTTTCCCAAGTGTGAAATACCACGTGATAGGTAGATGAGCACGAGGACAAAAACCTGATTGGATGACAGGTGCAGGGAGGGTTAATCAGATTAAAACAGCCCACACCAAAGAGCCCATAACAAACCCTAGATTTAAACACCAAATGGGCAATCCTCTCGGGTCCTTCCCTCGTTGGGAGCTTTGTACTATCACTCAATAAACTTTGTTTTGCTGCCCACCGCCCTTCATCTGGTCTACCTCTTCATTCTTCGAAGCGGCGTGATAAAGAACCACGGACACCTGCGGAAAAGAAATTCTGCAACATAGTCATCCCCCCCTCCCCTCCCCGCACTGAGAAGCGTTACTTCATTTAGCCCTGAACGTGGTTATGATGTGGAGAACAAAGGCAAAAGACATGTGTCCATTTCAGAGTTCTTTGTCATTTATAGTTATTGTTCTGATGCCCTTGTAAAATGAGTTTTGTCTTTAAGGAGATTCATAGAAAGGGCTTTTCACAAATACAGGTATTTGGTATCCTTGAGATCATAAAACTGAAATGGGTAAGAATTTCCAGAACTAACTAAAAAGCTGCCTTCAAGCTGAACAAGAATTAGGAACATGAGGCTAAAAACTGAAGAAGATGAGTGTAGTTCTGTGACTCTTGTTTGAAACATTGCTGGTTCTCTAACGTTTGCTCTTCCAGATTAAGGAAACTTTCTCTTAAGATATCCGTGATTTATGGAAATGTGATAAAGTATTAATTTGTGAACACATTGTAGCATTTCTCTACCTGAACCCTTTAAAATTCAGAAGGTCTCAGTAGGGAGCCTGGTGGCTCAGTTCATTAAGCATCTGCCTTCGGCTCAGGTCATGATCTCAGGGTCTTGAGGTCGAGTCCCACATTGCGCTCCCTGCTCAGCGGGGAGTCTGCTTCTCCTCACTCTCCCTTTGTGCTCTCTCTCTCAAATAAATAAAATCTTTAAAAAAAAAAAAGGTCTCAGTAAGTATTCTTTCTTCCACAGCAATTATAATCACTGGCATAAGTTCAATAAGAATCTGTTCTCCTTGTAACAGGACACCATTGGGAACATTGGTTATTTTACCAAGGCTTTGACTGGAATGTCGTATTTGAGGGACATGCATAGACTCGGATATGACCAGCTTTAAGGAATTAAGTTTGACTTTATGAAACCCAGAGTCAATAGAGCCCCTTGGAAATGCTGGCCTGATACCTTGCTTACAGAGGTCCCAGCAGCCTTACCAGGTGAGTAAAGGATGTCACTTCCTGGCAGGTGCAGGAGCCTCAGGATATTTGGGGACCTCAAGAAGAGGAATGCGTCCAAATCTGCAGGTGCTACAGTCATGTGTGATGGCAAGTGTTGGCTTGGTCCTGGCTTAGAGAGGCTACTGAAAGTCAATTGAGATTCCTTATGAAAAGTTCCAGCAAAGCAGATTTTGAAAGATCTATGTGATCAATCACTATTCCTGCTGAGCTTATGTAAACAATTGGGCCAAGTTTCTTAAAACTGGACTTGCTTTACAAACAAATTAGTCTGGATTTGGCTATCTCTAGAAATAAGGGTGATTTTAGAGAGAAAAAAGTTATGTTGCAATAACACATCTTTGCGGATGTTAAATTCTAGCCGATTGTCTTTGGAATGTTTGTTTGCCGAAGCTAGGCAACTTGAGGTGAACTTCAGAGAAATAATAACAGATAATCTTCTGCTTGCTATTCTGTGGGCAAAATAACAGGACCGCTATGGGCGTATCATTATTTGAACAGCTGGAAAACGGGATGAATTCCCCAACAATTGTATAACTCAACTATCACCCTGACCAATTCTACGTGGCTGGGAGGACAAAAATCGTTCTTTAAAAGCCAGAGAGCATATGCAGCAGACTGGCTCAATCGGTTAGGCGGCGAACTCTTGATTTTGGCTCAGGTCATGATCTCAGAGTTCTGGGATGGAGCCCCGAGAGAATCTCTCTCCCTCTCCCTCTGCCCCCACCCCCACCCCTCGCGCTCTCTCATGCTCGCTCGCTCTCTCAAATAAATAAATAAATAAATAAATAAATAAATAAATAAATAAATAAATAAATAGATCTTAAAAGAAAATAAAACCTGGAGCATACCCCACTCCATGAGATTAACTATGGACTTGTGGAGATAAAGGGTAGCCCCACTTTCCTAATGATGGATTGGATGATGCTCTCAGGGATGCCCGTATTCCCAGACAAATCTCCCACTTGCCTGTTGATTCCTTGTAATTAGGATATTGTCAAGGCTAGACCTCAGACAAAGAGGGCTTCTCGATGGTTTTATCCCTTAGCCATATTTGTCCTAGGAGCTACCTCTATTGATGTAAAATTACAAATAGAGACTCTAGCCATGCATCCAATAGCGACCTTTAACCAGACCCACCTCTAACTTGTGGCCATGGCTTCCCCCATCCTGGATAGGCCACTGCACTCTGGTTTTGCCTGGATGCATGGACGCATAATTAAACCCATTACCAATCCAGCCAACCTTCCAAATTTATTTTTATTTATTTATTTATTTATTTAAGATTTTATTTATTTGACACAGAGAGAGAGAGAGAGAGGGAGAGAGCAAGCACAAGTAGGGGAAGTGGCAGGCAGGGGAGAAGCAGGCTTCCTGCTGAGCTAGGAGCCCAATGTGGGGCTCGATCCCAGAACCTTGGGATCATGACCTGAGCCAAAGGCAGACGCTTAACCGACTGAGCCACCAACTTTCCAAATTTAGAACAATGGTGGACACCTTCTGTGTTTCATTGGTATGACCACCCAGCATCCATATTTATTCCCTCTTTAAGACTGGAGGATGTCGTTTGGCACATGGAAACTCTTAATAAGTACACAGTCAAAGCCCTAAATGACACTTAAAATAGCATTTCCCTATTAAATACTGAAATAACACCAATGTGTAAAGCAGTTTTACAAACTAGAATGGCATTAGATGTTTTCACTGCTGCACAAGGTGGAACATGTCCTATCATAAAAACAACATGCTGTGTATATGTTCCAGATTACCACAAACATTTTTTCTGGGTTTCTAACTGACATGAATGCTCACATTGGTGCTTTAAATGATCCCTCTCTTTCCTTTAATGGTTGGTTAAACTCCTGGGCTGGAAGAGGATTTTTGTCAACTATCAAAGGACTCTTACTTGGGCTCCTTTTTCTTTTTGTTATTCTAATCAGGTTTTGCTGTTTTCTGCCAGGTCTCTCTCCACCTGGTACCCAGACTCCTTCACTGCCATAACTTCAAGCTGACAGATGATCCTTTCCACTGGGGAAGAGCCATACATGCAGTCTCCCTTGGATTCAGCTGCCTCTGCCTATTTTAACTCCTATGTATATCAGCCCCCAACTGACCAATGTTGACCCATAGGTAGGGACATCTCTATGCCCCTATTCAGCAGGAAGAAGTTACAGAAGATAAGACCTTCCTCCCTCAGCAACCTTAGGGGCTTAAGTGTCAAAATTATTCAGGATGTGGAGAACAAAGGTAAAAGAAATGTAGATCAAATTAAATCTCCTTATGACTTACAGCCCACTGATAAGCACTTGGGACAGGCGGTGACGTTCCTGAAGGAGCTCGGCCAAGTCGATGGTAATACTTTGCTACAGGCAAAAGGCAACCTTGTCTTAATATTAACCCGACCTCCAGGATCCTATAAGGCTCCTTTAACATATGAAAATCCTTTTGGAAACTTCCTTTGTCTTTACTACCCACCCCCCTCCAAAGTCTATAATCAGCTACGCCTCACAACTCCGGGGCAACTCTTTCTGCACCCCCGGGGTCCTGTTCTTGTGCTTTAATAAAACCACCCTTTCTGGGGCGCCTAGGTGGCTCAGTCGTTAAGCACCTGCCTTCGGCTCAGGTCATGATCCCAGGGTCCTGGGATCGAGCCCCACATCGGGCTCCCTGCTCAGCAGGAAGCCTGCTTCTCCCTCTCCCACTCCCCCTGCTTGTGTTCCCTCTCTCGCCATCTCTCTCTGTCAAATAAATTAAAAAAAAAAAAACAAAACAAAACTAGGGCGCCTGGGTGGCTCAGTCGTTAAGCGGCTGCCTTCGGCTCAGGTCATGATCCCAGGGTCCCGGGATCGAGTCCCACATCGGGCTCCCTGTTCGGCGGGAAGCCTGCTTCTCCCTCTCCCACTCCCCCTGCTTGTGTTCCTGCTCTCGCTATCTCTCTCTCTCTGTCAAATAAATAAATAAAATCTTTAAAAAAAAAAAAAACTAAACTAAAAACCCACCTTTTTGCACCAAAAACATCTCAAGAATTCTTTCTTGGCCACTGAGTCACAGAACCCACTTGAAACCAGATCAGTAAGACCTCAGGAGACTCTAGCTGTAGCTACTAAGAATGTCCTGACCTCCTCACGGTAGGCACTCTTACTTCATGGAGGCTGGGTTCTGGACTCTGCTCCAATAAGTGATTCGGAGGGTTTTTTGTTTGTTTGTTTGGACCCACATGCTTCATTCAGAAAGCAGTTCACCTCTTCCCCGAAGTTTCTCACCTGCCAGGTGTGTGCTGGGCTGGCCCGGATAGAGGCCCGCTCTGTGCCAGGAACCAGGCAGGCTCTGGGGGAACATGCTGGAAGTGTCGTCTCTGCAGACACTGTGGCATCCCAAGGGTCTGCTTAGAAGGCCGTGGAGCAGAGGGAGGTGCCCTTCGGGGTGTCAGCTGGTTAAGGGCAGAAGTGAAAGGCTAGGCAAGAAGGGAAAGAAGAGGGCTTTCCAGAGAGAGCCAACAGCATGGGACAGAACTGTGATACTGTGATTTAATAAGGAATATATATCTGGTCTTAGTTCGAGTCCTGGCATAAAGATCCTAAAGTCCTTGGAATTTCCTAAGTGTTGAGAGTGGTAAAGGCATTCTTGTGTCCATGTGGTGACTTTTGGAAAAGCCCCTAGGTAACCTAGAGATGGGCAGTCATGTGCCTGTAATGAAGTCTCCATAAAAACCCAGAGGATGGGGTCTGAAGGGCTTCTGAGTTGGTGAGCCCGCAGAGGTTTGGGGAGAGTGGTACCCTTCCCCCACACCTTGCCCCATGCATCTCTTCCATCTGGCTGTTCCTGAGTTATATATAGCCTTTTATCCCGACCAGTAATCAAGGAAATAAAATGTTTCTCTGAGTTCTGTGAACCACTCTAGCAAATTCATCAAACCCAAGGATGGGGTCTTTGGAACCTCTGATCATGGCCGGTTGGTCAGAAGCACAGGTTGACTTGAGATCTGAGGGGGATGGGGGGGCAGTCTTGTGGGACGGAGCCCTTCACCGGTGGCACCCCATACTGTCTCCAGGGAGATAGTGTCAACATTGAATTGAATTGTCAGACTCCCAGCTGGTGTCAGAGACTTGCTTGTTGGCGTTGAGAAGACACACGCACATCGCAATCATGGACCAGCTGTTTGCTGGGTGAGGAGGGGGGCGGGAGATGGAGACATGCTGGAGGTTTGGCCTGTTCCCTGCAGCCCCTGCAGTTCAGTCTGGAGTCTCCCGGCCAGACTGTGCTTTGGGGGGTATGCAGGACCTCCCTGAGCAGGACGAGGGGGCGGGCGGGAAGGTCAGGGAAGAGGTGATGAAGGATGACCGAGGGGAGACAGGATGGACAGGTGCCTCATGGCACCTCATGAGGAGTGTAGGGTCTTGGGAAGGTTCCTCAGTGTGGGCAAGAGAGAGGCTTCTTCCATTCTATCACAGATAAGCATGGAGCACCTAGTTTAGAGACTTGGAGGCAAATGCAAAGGAGAGAGTAGCTAAAAAACAAACAAACAAATAAACAAACAAACAAAAGCACCCCATCACAGTCATCACCTCAAAGAGGCAGGACAAGGCACTGCTCTTTCAGGACTATTTAAGTGTATGCATGTTGCATCTTAATAGCAGAGTTAATATAAAAAAGATGCAAGCCATTTCTAGGGCCTAGTCAATGTATTTTCCATTAGTTAATTTTATGAGGACTGATTTTTAGAACGATTTAGGTTCACAGCACAAGTAAAGAGAAAGTACTGAGGTCTCCTGTATACCCCGACTTTCACACACATGGCCTTCCCCGTTACCAACACTCCCCACCGGAGTGCTCTTTTTGTGACCTTGGATGAACCTACTTTGGCACATCATCACCAAGACTCTGTAGGAGCACATTAGGGTCCCTTCTTGGTGTTGGACATTGTGTGAGTTTGGACAAATGTGTATTTTTAAAATAAAGATTTTGTTTATTTATTTGAAGGAGAGCATGAGAGAGAGAGAGAGAGCACAAGCAGGGCAGGGGAGGGGCAGAGGGAGAGGGAGAAGCAGGCTCCTCGTTGAGCAGGGAGCCCGACGTGGGGCTCAACCCCAGGACCCTGGGATCATGACCTGAGCCCAAGGCAGACGCTTAACCAACTGAGCCACCCAGGTGCCCCTGGACAAAAGTGTATTAACAAGTATCCATCATTATAGTATCACACGGAGTGGTTTCACTGCCCTAAAAATCTCCTGTGTTCTGCCTATTCATCCCTCCCTCTCCCTTAGCCCCTGATCTTTTTACTGTCTCCATGGTTCTGCCTTTTCCAGAATGTCCAATAGTCGGAATCATACAGTATATAGAGCCTTTTCAGATTGGCTTTTCACTGAAATGCGTATCATCCGTGTCCTCATGGCTTGACAGCTCATTTCTAGTTCCGAATAATATTCCATTGTCTGGATGGACCACACTTTATCAGTTCACCTACTGAAGGATATTTTGGTCGCTTCCAAGTTCTGGCAATTACGAATAAAGCTGCTATCAATATCCATGGGAAGGTTTTCGTGAGGACGTAAGTGTTCAGCTTTAGGTAAATATCGAGTGTAGTTGCAGGATCGTATGGCAGGAGTATGTTCAGTTTTGTAAAACACTGCCCAACTGTCTTCCAAACTGGCCTTACCACGATGCATTCCACCAGCAAGTGAGAGTTCCTGCAGCCACACATCCTCCCGACATCTTGTGTTGTCAGGATTTGGGTAGGTGTGCGGTGGTATCTCCCTGTTTTAATTTCTATCACCCTGATGATACGTGGCGCGGAGGGTCTTTTCACATGTGCATCTGCCACGTGTCCATCTCCTTTGGTGAGGTGTCTGTCAAAGTCTTTGGCCCATTTCTTGCTTGCTTATTGTTGAGTGTCAAGAGTTCCTTGCATATTTTGGATAACGGTTCTTTTATCAGATGTGTCTTCTTTTTCCAGTTTTATTGAGAAGTAAATATATCCCAGTATGTTGAAGGTGCACAGCATGCTGGTTTGGCTTAGTGCACCATGAAAGGATCACAACAGGTGTAGTGAACACCCGGCATCTCATGTAGATACCCTGCCATGTCTTTTGCAAATATTTTCTGCCAGACTGTGGCTTATCTTCTCACTCTCTTCATAGTTAATGTATCTTTAACTTCACACAACCCAGGAAGGAGAACAAAGAAACAAACGGCGCTTTGGGGCAGAAAGTTCCCGAAGGTGCAGCAAAGAAAGCTCAAGTCCCTGAATGGGGGACCACCTGGGCTGTGTGGGGCAGCCAGCTTCAGTGACCCTTTTTGGATGGTTGCTCCTTTCAGAGAAGAGCCCTAGTGTCCCAGCAGTCCCAGCCATGGGGCAGTCTGTAGCAGCTGTCGCTGTGGGTCACGGCGTGGCCTGATAAAATGGTGCAGGAAAGGGGACAGGGCCAGGGACTCGGTGCTGGAGTTTCTGGCTAATGGGAGTTTAGCTCCAAGCTGCGGGTCCTTGAAACCTGGACCTGAGGATCTTCCTATGGGACAGGCCCCAGGAATCTGCATTCTCAAGTCCCCATTCCACCGCCCCTCATACACCTGAGACCCTATCAGGTGAACTCAGGAGAAGCTGGCTGTCAACAGGGTGCCCCCTCCTTGACTGTATTTGCCCACAGAGAAGGGCCCAGATGTCATTTCCAGGTCCCAACCGTGTAGAAGGCTCTGGAGTCGCCCCACAGCACAGGCCAGTCTGTGCCCACCCCCACCCCCCACCCCGTCACGGGCAATCAGTTTACCGAACACGCAAAAGAAAAATAATTATTTTATTTAATTTAAAATAGCAAAACTTTGGCTTCGACCCAAGATGGTCAGGGTTTCGATACAGACCTCACACTGTTATTAGGCCAGAGCAGGAATTTGTAAAAACGTTTCTTGTCGTGTACGTAAGAGCAACTCTGTGTGCACCCTTAACCACCGGCCAAATAATACTCTTTATTAAAAGACAAAACAAACAAACATAAAGAACTCAGAAGCACAGAGAGGCAGAAAGCGCCTGGTAAGCCTGACTCAAAGACCAATGTTCAGAAAGTGCCTGAGAGGAGAGGGCTCTGGGCTGAGGACACCCAGACGAGGCTGTAGCACCTGTCCTGAGCTGAGTCACACCTGTCCTGAGCCCCCACTCCCTCTGCCGGCCCTTCCTAACCACGGCCTGCTGGGGGACGCCCAGGTCTGGCCAGTCCTGCAGGAGCCACCCCGGGCAGGCAGCCAGCACTGCAGTCTAAGCCAAGGACTCTGGGGCCCCCTTCCGAGCAGGCTTTATTCTCACCTCATCCTCTGTGGCCCACAGGCTAACTCAGCTCTGAGCCATTTTCTTTCTTGCAGCAAGCAACTTCCTGAATGTCTGCTCCATTCTAGAAGCTAAGGTGAGGGTCTTTACCAGCTACGTGCCCATCATCTGCCGTACTGTCTCCAGGGGATCCCTGGATGCCCCTTATATTGGCCATTTCTGTAAGGAGATTGCCCTACTGACAAGTAGCTTTCTGTAGGGGCAGCCCAGGGTTTACGGTGAGTCCTTAGGGGATGATCGCCTCTCGCTGATTTTCATAAAGAAAACTTAAAAAAAAAAAAAAGGAAACTGAAAATGAGCATTTTGGATCGAGTTCTGTCAATGGCTCTTTCTTTCAGATTCTCTTCCTGTGACAGATTCTGCTTTTGCAAATAAAATGGGAATCAACAGTATGGTGAGGCTTTGGTTTTAATCCAGAACCGTCTTACAGGTTCAGAGGATCATTTCGGTTTTGCAGCGTTCTGACCGAACCCAAGGGAGGGACGCTGATAGGCTGAAGTTGAACTCTTCCTCCCCAAGACTCCTGCGGTGACGCTGACACTTGCCACCTTAGCCAGTGGCTTATGTGACTTAACAGAGAAACAGTTTTCTGAAATAACAGGAAAATGTTGGTGGAAGAGCCACGGCTATAGAGATATGGATGCTCAATTTCGATCCTTTTCTTTTAAATGTAAATATTCACCCCATGATGCATGTGTCACTTCCCCGAACCAAGTCCCCAAAGCTTCACCTTCAGGGAGGAATCTGTTATTTGGATCATTCACCAACTCTCTGGTCACCTTTTCTATAAAAAAACTAAGCCGGGAGGTGATTCAGCCGGATCCCTACCAGCTCTCCCCAGTCCAGTCTTCCAGAGAACAGACCCGAGAGGCAGCGGACATCCGCTGGGATTCCCTGCAATGCCTCTTCTTGTCCCTGTTTCAGCTCTCGCACGGGAAGAGGGAACCTGTATCTTAAAGTGACTGGTGGAGGCAGGCAGGAGTCTGGGTTCTGGCCTGGGCTTGAAATTCAAGCACAATCTGCATCGAGGGTTGGCAACCCATAGAGAAAATCTGGGAGGTCCCGAGGAGACCAGCTGCCCAGAAACCTCACGGGAACCTTCCAGCTGGTTAAAGGGAACCGGCTCTTTTGCTGACCAGCAAAGCTATCCAAGAAAAGCTGGGTTCTCCCGGAAATCTCAATGCCCTGACAAACCAAAAATCGGCTTTATGATATCTAAGCGGGGGACACATCCCTGGTAACCCCTGGCATTTTATTTAGGACAGGTGCTTGGTCAAATATATACCTCTTTGTGCTTTTCCCCCAGGTTGGGTCCCTTGAACTGTAAACAGTGCTGTGTGGTCACAAGGCCCACGAGCAGCGGACCACAGGGCAACCTGACAGCGATCACGTACCGATCCCCCTGCCGACCCCACGCAGGCAAGTGCCCCCGCATGCAGCAGGACACGGGTGGGAGGGGGATGTGCCACCTGAGGGTCTAGGAGGTAGAAGCAGCTGGGTTTGTGGTGGCTCCCCCACAGGGGGGTCAAGAGCTTCAAAAGCAGAAGGCCTCAAGTACCTGCAGACGCCCACCCCCCACTTCCTGCAGCAGGGACTCCCAGAAGCACCTGTCCCCAGGTGGGCAGCACCTGTGCACAGAACTAGGAAGGGAAGAGCTCAGGCGCTTGGAAGTTCATCTGGGGTGCGTCTGGACCCCTGCGGTTCTCCCGTCTTGGGACGGTGCAGCAGGAGCCTTGGGAGGGCCAGCCGGGCTCTCAGCACAAGGCTGGGAAGAGCAGCAGACAGAGAAGAGCCGAGTTCGGACGGCCTGGGTGCAGAGGACGAACATGATGCAATTGGCACCGCCCTGAAACGTGTTCCCAATACCCTGTCCGGGAGAAAAGGAGAGGCATGAGTGCCAGGGCTGGAGGGGGTCAGGCGCTCTCTCTTCTCTCTCTCTCTCTCTCTCTCTCTCTCTCACACACACACACACACACACACGGAGACTGGGAAGCGCTGCGGACCCCAGAACCCTGTCCTCCCCCCACTGAGGCTGGTCAGCAACCCCCCATGTGGAGGCCTTCTGGATTGGGAAGGACAGGATCACTCCCAAGGCCACTGGAGAGTCCCCTAATGTCCCTGGGCTGCACCCACTCTTCCGGGGGGGCGGGGGAAGGCGTCTGATCCTGCACCAGAGCGGCAAGGGCCGGGGAGGGCAGGCCCACATACGTGCAGAACGACCAGCACTGGCCACTGCACGGCCGGGGAGCCACAGAGGGTCAGGACGAATCGCACGGTGCTCCAGACCCGGAGGCAGATGAAGATGAGCGGGATGAGGATCAGCTTCTTGTCGGCCACGGAGGCGTGGTGCTGTGGCCGGTGGGCCTCGGAGAGGATGGGCCGGTACTCCGACAGGGCCTCGTGCTGTGCAGGGCACGGGGAACAGGTGTGAGCGAGGCGGGCTGCCGTGCCACCCTCAGTCCGCTGTGTGCCGCGCATCTCCCCGCGGGGGTCTAAGACACGGCTGACAGCTCTCGTGTCAGGAGCACCGCGCCGCATCCCGGCTCCCAAGCCTAGCGCGCATGTCCCCACCTCGGCTAACGCGCCGGCATCCTACCAGGTGCCCGGGCCAGAAACCCTCTCCGGTTGCTGCTGCCCACGTCCCCTCCGTGAGCAAGTCCTGCGGGCTCCCCCTTCAAAAGAGATCCAGAAATCTGGATGCTCCGCCCACTGCCATGGCCACCAGCCCAGTCCAAGCGCCAGCACCGCTCCTCTGGGCAGCTGCAACTCTCTCTCACCCATCTCCCTCCGGCACCCTCACCATCCAAACTCCTCCCAACTGCAGTTCTATTCTTGGCCCAGAAGCAGCACGGTTCCTTGAAAACCTGTCAGGTTCAGTTCTACTTGAAGGTCTCGGATTCCAGTCTAGCTCTGACCTCATGCTTACTGCTTTCGCCTGATTTCCTCCAGCCACACAGGCCTCCCTAAGTCCCCAAACATATTCCGCAAGCACACCCTACCACAGGGCCTTTGCACAAGCCGTTCCCTCTGGAGTGTTGTTTCCCATCTGCCCAGAGGCTCACTCCCTAACCCTCTTCACACCTTTGCTCAATGTCGCCCCCTGGAGGAGGCCTATCCTGACAACCCCTTTTCAAGTGCATAGGCATTTCCCAGGTAGTCCTGTCCCCAGATTCAGCTCTTTATTTTTGCCTGGTTTTTTTGTAGCTCTTACCTTCCTCCTTCCTAGATGTCATTCATCCTTATTTATCAGGCCTGTTACTTACTATCATCCTGCTCTCCCCCTCCAGAATGCAAGCTCCCCCAGGACAAAGACCTATGAAGGAGGGGCTCCATCCAAAGCTGGGGCACAAAGAAAAGATGAGCAGGCACAGGCTTTGGGCTTCCCTACTCCTGGGAACACCCTTCAGTGAGAGGAAAGGGGTAGCTCCATTTCCAGATCACAACTGAATTTGTAAAAATAGATGCAGGGGCGCCTGGGTGGCTCAGTCGGTTAGGCGCCTGCCTTCGGCTCAGGTCATGATCCCAGGGTCCTGGGATTGAGCCCTGCATCGTGCTCCATGCTCACTGGGGAGCCTGCTTCTCTTTCTCCTCCCCGCTCTTGCTATCTCTGTCTCTCTCAAATAAATAAAATCTTAAAAAATAGATGTAACTACTCATAACAAAGATGTGTTTCTGAGCGTGGTCCTATGTCCGGGACACTGAAAGCCCAGGTGAGGGGAAAAGCCACCCACCCTGGCATCTCTGAGCACCCAGGCTGCTGCAGCTCACCTGCTCAGAGCAGCTGCTTCCTCCCTTCCTCCCCTGGGGCCTAGAGCAGCCTGGCAGGGGTGGGGTGGGGGCAGGGGAGGAGCAGGGCAGCTGTCTTCTTTGCAAAGTTCGCTCCAGTTCACTTATTTTTCTTTTTTTAAGATTTTATTTTTGGGGTGCCTGGGTGCTTCAGTCGGCTAAGTGTCTGCCTTTGGCTCAGGTCACGGTCCCAGGGTCCCGAGATCGAGCCCCGCATTGGGCTCCCTGCTCAGCGGGAAGCCTGCTTCTCCCTCTCCCACTCCCCCTGCTTGTGTGTTCCCTCTCTCGCTGTGTCTCTCTCTGTCAAAATAAATAAATAAAATCTTTAAAAAAGTATTTTATTTTTATTTATTTTAGAGAGAGTGTATGATCAGGGGTGGGCGGGGAGGAGCAGAGGGGAAGGGAGAGAGAAGCTGAAGTAGACTCTGTGCTCACCACTGAGCCCAACTCCGGGCTTGGTCCCACAATCCCCCCTTTTCCCCCCGGAGATCATGACCTGAGCCAAAACCAAGAGTCCAACACTTAACCAACTGAGCCTCCCAAGGGCCCCCCCAGCTGACTTATTTTTAGCTCTCCTTTCTAGCTAGATGCAGGGAACAACCCCTATACATCCCTGCCCACTATTCTTCCTGTTTTCTGGAAAACACTAGCAGAGTCGTCAGAGAGGACCAGTTCTCCCATGGGGGGTTGGCCTCCCAGGCACGGCCCCAGGTTCCCCGCGAAGGGCAAGGAAGAAGAGAGGCACACAGAGGGGCTGCCTGGGGGCCTTCGTCAGAGAGTCCAGAAACTTCCCAGGGAAAAAAAGGAGCCAAGAAGGGGTGCCCCCGGCCCAGACAGGAGACCAGCAAGAAGACGGATTTCGGGCCAATCAGTAAACCCCACGGGATCAGAAGAGGGTGGCAGGCAGATGGGGAGGCAGTGGAGTTTCTGAGCGAAAAGCGAACCCGAAGTCTAGACTCAAGCCACAGCGGGGAGCACCCACAGCTGCGGGGAGCACCCTACAAACTCGGAAACGGCTGCCATGTCACACGGTACGTCCCCAAAGACCAAAGACGAGGGACACACGCCCCTGAGAAATGGGGCAAAGAGAGAGCCCCGAAGAGCACAGCCGCAGCGCCCCTGGGCCTGGGCTCGGACGCCCCCGCAGCCCCCCCCCCCGCGGCCCCCCAGCAGCGCGGCGCCTCGGCCCGCGGAGCCCGCAGGGCAGGACGAGGAAGGATGTCGTCGGAGGAAAACCCTTCTTGCCTGGACTGTCCAGCCAGCCCAGCTCTCGCTCTCTGCGCTCCCGAGACCCTGAAGGGTCTCCCTGTGTGACACACTCTCAACGACCACCGGCGACGCGGTGACGCATCCGTGTCACCGAGGACGAAAGCCCACGCGTCTCCCAGGGGCCTCGCAGTTCCGTTACCCGGACGCGGCTTCCCGGCGCCTGCATTCCCCGCAAGTGGAGCAACCCTGGAGGCCTGCCAGGAGGGGGCAGTAGAGGCCTGTGCCCAGAGCCCAGGCTGGGCGCTCGCCTCCTGGACTCTGCGCGCTGTGGCTTGGGCCTCCCGGGCTGGGCGAGTCCGGGGGGCCCCGTAGCCTCTGCCAGCTTCTATTTCCTCGTCCACAACGGAGGACTGACGGGACCCACTCCGTCCAGGGCCGCATATTAGCAAGCCCGGCGGCCCAGGCTGCCAGGGCGCAGTGGCCACACAGAGCTGTGGTCGGGGGGCCTGGGGAGGGCGCGGCCGCAGGGACCTACCGCCCTGTTTATGTGCTTCCTGATAAGGCAGTAGAGCGCGGGCAGTGTGACGTAGGCCAGCATCTCCCAGAGCTTCCCGGTCAGCAGCATCCACAGGACCCGGTCCTCCGCCTGCAGGTCGATCCAGCACCAGCCGACTGACACGTCCGAGGCGTCATAGCCGATCTTCTTCAGGGCGACAGCTGCCACCGTGATGGCCAGCGGGACCCCCCAGCTGAGGAACAACGGGCAAACGAGGCAGCCAAGGTCAGGCCCTGCTCCCAGCGAAGCCAGAAGGGGCAAAGCCAGGGACGCTCGGCGGACAGAACGGTGCTGCCGAACCCTGCACCATGCATCAGCCCCGCACAAAGCGGGGCAGGAGTGCTCAACTCCCCCCACCCGGCCCCGCTCTGCGCCCGCCCTGCCAGGCCCACCCTCATGTCCCAGAGCACAGGGATGTCCCCGCCTCCTGCCTGGTCCGACGCCCCCCCAGCCCCTCAGAGGCGGGGTTCTAATTCAGAACTGCTGGGCTCCCATCAAAAGGAATGAGCTCTTGCCATTTGCAATGACGTGGATGGAAATGGAGGGTGTTAATGCTGAGCGAAATAAGTCAGAGAAAGACATGTATCATATGACCTCACTGATAGGAGGAATTCTTAAATCTCAGGAAGCAAACTGAGGGTTGCTGGAGTGGTGGGGGGTGGGAGGGATGGGGTGGCTGGGTGACAGACATCGGGGAGGGTATGTGCTATGGTGAGCGCTGTGAATTGTGCAAGACTGATGAATCACAGACCTGTACCTCTGAAACAAATAATACAATAGATGTTTAAAAAAAAAAAAGAAGATAGCAGGAGGGGAAGAATGAAGGGGGGGAAATCGGAGGGGGAGACAAACCATGAGAGACGATGGACTCTGAAAAACAAACTGAGGGTTCTAGAGGGGAGGGGTTAGCTTGGTGATGGGTATTAAAGAGGGCATGCTCTGCATGGAGCACTGGGTGTTATGCACAAACAATGAATCATGGAGCACTACATCAAAAACTAATGATGTAATGTACGGTGATTAACATAACAATAAAAATTAAAAAAAAAAAGAATTGCTGGGCTCCTTGCAGATGGGCGCGAGGCACGGGGAGGGCAGCCTCTTCCTGCCCCCGAGCGGCCTGCATGCCACGTGCCCGCGCCTGGCCCACACAGACCCCTTGGCCGCCTGGGTCTCGGGGTGCACACACTGGCAGCAGGATCCAGAAGGGGGACCAGGGGCTTGGGCAGACACCTCTCTCCGGACCTGAGATCTCCCTGCTCTATGGGAAGGGGGTATTCCTGGCAGAGGTCAAAGGCAGGCCTCTAAAGCATCAGGCCTGGGGCTGGCGCCCCCTCTTAGGGCAGTGCCAGGCCGACTTTTTGAGAGCTCCCCGTGATGGCAACACGGCCATATGAGGGCCAAGCCCCAAGGAGCTTCCTGGGGTCCCCGCACCAGTCTGCTTGTGAAGCATTTTACACGGGCCAGGGGGACACACAGAGGCTTCGTGGTGGCACCATGAGGTGGCTCCGAGCTTGGCCTGCCCGGCAAGGAGCAGGATCCAAGTTGGCCCCCACTCGGCCTCCACACGCCAGTGTTTTTCTCCACACAGTGGGGACGGGAACGGCGCCTAGGGCAGAGTAGGTCATTGGAGAATAAACCGAGTGGAGTGTGCCTGGCACACAGGACTGGGTAAGTGTGTCAGTGGGTCTGACTGCTGTCATGAGTTGTGTCTGACGTCCCAGGATTCCGGCCCGTAGGGCAGGAGCCAGGAAAGTGGGAGGCCCATGCGGTCTCCGCCCCTGGGAGAGCGCACACGGGCCTATGGCCCAGGTCAGTCGCTGGAGGATGGAGTCGTGTATAAACAGGACCCTGTCATCAGTAAAACGCTCAGCTCAGAAATCAGTTATATGTTGAGAGCTCTGTGTAAGCAACAGTGGCTCTTTTTTGTTTTTTAAGTTTATTTTTACTTATTTACTTAAGGAATCTCTACACCCAACGTGGGGCTCAAACTCACAACCCCGATCAAGAGTCGCATGCCCTTCTGACTGAGCCAGCCAGGAGCAGCTCTTTTTGAGAGAAAGTTCTAGAACAATGATGAGATCATAGCTGCATGTTAGTCTTGCCAAAATGAGAAGTGCTGTGTTCAATCAGGTTCTCCAAATACTGCAGGGCTGTGGGCGACGGAAGGGAGAAAGCCAGCTCCCCAGGCCTGGGAAGGACTCTGCGTTGGGCACTTTCAGAACGGAGGTACCTGTTCGACAGCCCCCTTCCCATACTGGCCTCTGGGTGCCCAGACAGGAGCATGAGGGCACAGCCACCTGCAGCCTCAGCATCTGCCCTCCCCACAGCGGGGAGGGAAGGGGAGGCGGGAAGCAGCCTGTCCTCCTTGAGGTCACAAAGGCACAGAAGGGACAAAAAACCCACAGAAGTTAAAGGGTTAAGAGAAAGGGACCAAGTTACCCCCAGGAGCTTGTCCATTCTAAATGCTTGTTCCATCGGTTACTTATCTGTGAAGCTGATACAGATGAGTGTTAAACCGTTCTATCATAATACAGGGTTACCACTTAAAAACTCATGCTGTCCTGGCATCTGGAGACAACACGTCACAGCTGTGAGCTCCGTGAGGGCAGGCGCACTGCGCTTTCCAGCATCCAGAACAGCGCCTGGTGCCTGGCAGGGGCAAAACAAGGACCTGCTGATGAATGAATGAAGTTTGAGCCAAGTGATGGAGACAACTTTCCCCCATTTACTCTTTATTCACTGCAAGGACATCATTGTCACTGAAAAGGAACTAAAAGGCTTTTAAAGTACTATAACTGCAATCCTGAAGTTAGTTGTGTTGTTGTTCATCACTTTATGGCTTACAGGGTTCCTTCGAGGAGAACCCAGAGAAAGCGTGGTGTGTAGGGCGCATCACCCTGCAGGGGGCTGGGCAGGAGCGGAGGGGTGCCCTCGGGACTGGAAGGAAGCATGCAGGACAGACATGTAGGAGGAAGGACCGAACTCGCAGGCAGGGTGATTTCTCCTTCCTCAGCATCCTGATGGCCCTCGCAGGAGACGTGGGCCCAACCCGGAGACAGGTGTTCTATGACTTCAGGCTCATCGTAAGAAAGCTACAGAGTGATGCATTTCTTCTCTATGACTGGGGTGCACCTGGAGCTAAGTTTGTGTTGGGAAATAGCCGGAGAGAAGACCCAACAGGCAGAGGGCTTTCAAGGGTTAAGAATGTGGGTTGATCAATCAGAGTCGCTGTTTGAGTCTAAGCACAGATGGCCAGAAGTGGCAGGAGAGGTATTTAAGTGGGAGGTGGTAAGAAGAAGTAATATCAGGGAGGGGTGGGAATGGAGTGGGAGGGATCGAGACTCTAATGACCCAGCAAAGCGGGCTCTACCAGACTTGTAATTTATGGGTTTGGGCCACGCTGTGCTGGTTATGTTTAACAGCTGGCTCTGCACACATACACTTATTATTACTTTAACTGATGTGAAAGACGTGAGGTACACAACCTGCAAGTAATAACACAACACACTGTGATCCTTGGGGTGAATTCCATATAGGCAGTTGAGCCCCACAGAATGCGCTGGTTGATTTTTGCCAACACGCTATGGTTGCAGTTGGCAAATGAAAGTAGTTTCGGGGTGTGAAGTCGGTTGTGTTTTCATTTTCCTTCACACGTAAGAAGAACGTGAAAAAACGAAGACCTAAGGGACAAGAAAAATGGTGACCAGGAGCGACTTCCTTGTGGGAGAAAATATTAATTTCCCAGCCCTGGAAGAGTATTCCTTCTATTTTTATTTTATTTTTTAATTTAATTTAATTTTTTTAAGATTTTATTTATTTAGATGAAAGAGACAGAGACAGCGAGAGCAGGAACACAAGCAGGGGGAGTGGGAGAGGGAGAAGCAGGCTTCCTGCCAGGCAGGGAGCCCAATGCGGGACTCGATCCCAGGACCCTGGGATCATGACCTGAGCCGAAGACAGACCCTTAACGCCTGAGCCACCCAGGCACCCTATTTTTATTTTTATTTTTTCTGCTCTATGATACCGCCTCTTCTCACCCCCTTAAATACCCGGCTTCCTGCCTGCCCCAATGTGGGTACCATCTTTGCTGAAGTTCACACAAGGAGCCCTTTTAAGTATAATCTTTCCTATTGACATTTCCTCCATAACCTTCTTAAGTCTAGATAAAGGGTCCGGCAAACTATGGCCCTTGGGTCAAATCTGGCTGGAGGTCTGCTTTTCTGCTTTTTTAAATAAAGTTTTATTGCAACACAGCCTCGTTTACACTCAGTCCTCTACATATTGTTTAGGGCTGCTTTCAGGCTACAAGGGCAATAGTTGCAACTGAGATCAGATGGCCTGTAAAGCTAAAAACCTACAATCTGTGTAGGGTTTGTTTGGGGGAAAGTTTGCTGACCTCTGCTCTACACAATCAACAAAACAACAAACCGAGCCCTGATCTGTCATGTCTGCCATTTTCCACGGGACAAATATTCCCCCTATAACTAATTTCAAGCCAGATTGAAATTGGAGACAGATGTGCAGTATTTCTGACAGTATTTCCATCGGGCAGATAAAATAGTTGTAAATAACCCCAAGTACACAGGTAATAGTAAAATAATTAAGATGTAGTTTTTAGTGGGGCGCCTGGGTGGCTCAGTCGGTTAAGCATCTGACTTCAGCTCAGATCATGATCTCGGGGTCCTGGGATCAAGCCCAGTGTCGGGGGTCCACACTCAGTGGGGAGCCTGCTTGTTCTTCTCCCTCTGCCCCTGCCCTCTGCTCATGCTCTCTCTCGCGCGCTCTCTCTCTCTCAAATAAATAAAATCTTTTTAAAAAAAGATGTAGTTTTAGTATTTTTATTACTTTTTCTTTTTAAAAGATTTTTATTTATTTATTTGACAGAGAGAGAGCCAGAGAGAGAGAGCACAAGCAGGGGGAGTGGGAGAGGGAGAAGCAGGCTTCCCGCGGAGCAGGGAGATCAACAAGGGGCTCAATCCCAGGACCCTGGGATCATGACCTGAGCCGAAGGCAGATGTTTAAGGCAGACTGAGCCACCCAGGCGCCCCTTTATTACTCTTTTTAATACAACTTATTATAAGTTTATATATTTATATATATATAAGTTTATATAATTTAGTTTTTATTAATGATTGCCTTTAACAATCAGCTCACAAAATGCCCGAAAATTTAATAATTGGGTCTCCCCAGCTGGCTCCAGGACGCCAATGGACAGAGGATAAAAAAAGGATAATTTGCTGAAGATGCCCCAGGTTCTCGACCTGCAGAGTGAGGAGAAAGTACTTTTGGCAACCTCAGATAAGCCAAGCCATTCTCAGGCCAGGTGGCCAGCCCAAGCTGTAGGCGCCATGAATCTAGAAGGCACTCCACAAAGACATGTGAGACATGATCCCTGCGTTCCAGAAATGTATACTTCCAATTTCTGTCACGTACCATGTAACAGTTTTCTCCTCTCCCCAAAAAGAAGCCAGCAACCGAAAAATTAACAAAATCCGAACCAGTAAAATGTCTCTGAGTTAACAGCACATGAAAAAGACCAAGGACGTTAGTTGATTATGACCTAGAAACTCATGTGATTGGAGGGATCGCCCTGATGCCCAGATGTGGGCAGATCAGACCGGCCAGGGAGCTGTCCTGCCTCCGTATGGACACTTGTGACCCACATTCTAAATTTGAGATTGTTAAACTGGCCCCAGAGCCAGGCGCATTAGGAGATGCTGGGCCTTGAGCTATCCTCTTAAAGTCTCTGGACTAGGGGAGATGGGGTTAGATGGCTGGAGGAAAGGGTGTCCTGCTCAATACTGAAACCAAGGGCTGAACTGGCAGCTTCACTGAAGGAAGCCACAGGACCATGTGCAAGGGGTGCTATGAAAGGTGTTTGGTCCCCTTCTCTCCAAACCTGTGACTCAGGCTGAGAAGCAGGGCTGGGGTCACCTGGATGGAGGGAGCCCGGAAGACCACACTCCAAGCACAATCCCCCATGTGGAGGGGCAGCAAGAGCTTCTCCAAGAGGTGCCCATGCCCCCTCCCTTCGGGTTCAACCGGGAAACCGAGGCCAGACTCCAAGTCAGCTTCATCCTCCCTTGGAGGCTGTTAAGAGCTGATTTGTGTTCCCCCAAGACACACACACAAATTCATATGTTGAAGTCCTAACCCCTAGTACCTCAGGATCTGGGTGGGGGGGGGGGGGGGGGGGGGGGGGGCGGTCTTTAAAGAGGTGATTAAATTAGAATGGTCTAGAGGGTGGGCACTAATCCAGCATGACAGCCGTTCTTATATGAAGAGATTAGGACACAGACACACACAGAGGGAAGACCATGTGAAGACACAGGGTGTAGACGGCTACCTACAAGCCACGGAGACAGGCCTCAGAGGAAACCAGCCCTGCCAACCTTGATCTCTGACTTCTAGCCTCCAGGACTGTGAGAAAATGGATTTCTCTTGTTTAAGCCACTCGGTTGTGGTACATTGTTAGGGCAGCCCAAGCAGGTAAGAGAGAGGCTTTCTACGAACTATGGGGGAGACACGTGCTCAGGCCCGGGGGTCCCAACACAGCCAGGCTGACAGAGCTGGTGGGGTCCCTCGGTAAGCTTAGGGGAGGGGTAAACTGACAAAAAGCCATTCAGATCTCTCACGAGCTGAGCTCTTCTTTGGAACCTGGCATCCTTTTGTTTTCATTTTTATTTATTTTTTTAAAGGAGGCTCTATGCCCAATGTGGGGCTTGAACTCATGACCCTGAGATTGCACGCTCTTCTGACTGAGCCTGCCAGGCGCCCCAGCATCCTTTTGTCTTTAAAAAATCTCCTCCAGAGGAGCAGAACCAGGAGTACCACGGGATGAGCCAGGTGGTGAGGAAGCCATCCCCAATACCTGAATTCCCTGGCATCTATCAGCTGCCCCTGAGCAGGCAGCCCGTCTCCAGGACGGTGATGCTCTGGGTTTCCCTTGGAGTTCCCAACTGTACCCAAATGGGGATGTTCCGTTATGTGGTCTCTGGAACCTCTCCCCCCAGAGTCAGGGTGGGGGACACCTGCGGCAACAGGGACAGTTCCACTTTACACACAGATGGGAATACCCTTCCTCCCGCTGCATGAGGTGGGTGAGCCTGAAAGGTCTGCTCACTCATTTGCCCCCACCGTTAGATTCTCGCAATTTCCCCTCACCCAAACCTCACTCTTCCTAGAGATCTTCCCACAAGGGGGTGGGCACCTGCTGGGAAAGAAACAAAAGGGTCTTCTCCCCCAAAAGGCACGGCCTGGTCTCTGCGCTGTGCGGCCTATGGAAAGCCCTGAAGGTCAACTAAAAAAAAAAAATGCTCTGAGAACAAAACTATCGGGCAACAATGTGCCAATTTAGAGAGCTCTTGGGAGCAAGACAGAGCCGGGCCCGAGCGAAGCACAGCTGCAGCGAGCCAGGCCTGGTGGAAGGAATCACAAGGCCCGTGGCTGCCTGGAGGTTTCCTCCCGGAACAAAGAACACTTATTGTTGAATGTGGGGCAGAGCGGTAGGTCGTGGGAGAAGTTCAGGGAGCCGGCCAGCCACTGGCCAGGCCACCACGAGGTCACTCTGTGGCACTGGCCGCAGAAGCGAGTGGGGTGTGTGAAGGAACTGCTTAGCACACACACCCGAGCAGGCCTGGCCCTGGTGGGCGTCATGAAGCCACCTGCCACGCTCAGAGACACGGCTCAGGCCCCGGCTGACCGGGACGCCAGGCAAGGATGGGCAGGGGCTGAGCTTGCCCTGGTCGGAGGATCAAGGGCAGACTCTGCTGTCCCGCAGCGTCCGGCTTCCCGCGAACACAAAACGCTGTGCGGAGACCTCGCAACGCAGCAGCATCCTCTGAAAACTTCTCAGGGGGAAAAAGCAAAGCCAGTTCACCTCTTGTTATTTTGGGGAGCACTGCCCGACATGGGGTGCCGTTCCTGCAGCTGCCACGTGCCTCCCTCATTCGGACACACCTGCTCGGGGCCTTGTCACCAGGCCCCACAGTGAGCTAGTTTCCCACCAAAGAGCTTTGAGCACCTTCCCCTTCTTGGCCCCGTTTCCCCTTTTGTCTCCATTAGAACTTCCCGCTTCCCACAGCAGGGGTCTTGATGGTGAACCTGGGAACCACGGACTCTTCCTCCAGAACTCCCAAGCAACCTCCAGAGTGTGGGTGGGCCCGCGGTCATGCCCACACGCACTCCCACCTCGTGCCCGAAGAAACCCTACGACTGCCTCACGTGGCTAGCTTGGCCAGGACCCTTCCTTCTGACTTGGGGGCAATGAGGCTCCCCCCAGCCCAGCCTTCCTCCCCTGCCCACAGGACACCCCATGACACCCGGCGCGGGGGTGCCTGGGCACGCAGGTGCAGAGACGGTTCACGCACCCTGCTCCAGTGTCGTCCAGGAGCCCACCACCCTGCACTGGGGGGGTTGACAGGAGCTGACAGCTGCTTTGGAAAGGCAGCTCACCTTCAGCAGGGGGACGGGGATGGTTTCCCACCAACTTGGCCTACTGGACCAGAGAAGAACTGACCGCGCCCACAGCAGCTCCAGGCACCTTCTCAGGTGAGTACTGTAAATGCTCCCAGATGCACATGCCCGTGACTGTGAACTACGGGTGTCTGCATCAGGCTGCCTCAACGGCCACGGACAGTGCAGAGGGAGGGACTTCTCAACCCAGGGCCTTCCCTTGGATGCTGAGTATTCATTCTAACACAACCTTACAAAGGCAATAAAAACAGGGAATTCACTTTCAGAATACGGTGAGATTTGACGTGTGCTAAACTTGCGGGTAAAGTCTGAGGAGTAGGGAGATTTTTATCTCCACAAGGTATTTATTAATTACCAAAGGGGAGGACAGTAACCACACTGCAAAACTAGCAGGCAACACCTTCATCAGGCGATCAGAATTCCTATCACCAGAGGTGAACAAGTCCAAGTCCCCGGGGAGGGAGGAATAAGGAGACTGTTCTGTGGGATTCCAGACCCAGTGCAGAACCTGAAACCACTCATGGGGAAGCACCGGAGAGCCCGGCAGAGGGACCTTCCACAAAACCACAGACCTTGCCTTTCAAAAAAGTCAGTGTCCTGAAACACCGAGAAAGAAGAATTGTTGCGGATCGCCGGACAACAGAGAGACCCGACAACTAAGTCAAACACAACCTGAGGGTGTCCCTTTGCTATCAGGGACATTGGCAAGAGACCGACAACATCCCTGTAAAGTCCACCCTTAGGTAACAGCATCGTTCCAGGCGACACCACTGCCCTGCTTCTGGAAGGTGTAGGTGGTTACCTAAGAGACGGTCCCTTTCTTTCGGAAATACACACTGAAGGATTTAGGGGCTCTGGGGTCATCAGTCTATACTCTTAAATGGCTCCAGAAAAATAAATGCAGAAGACAAAAACCAACATGATACCATGTTCATAATGGCAGAAATCTGGAAAGTTAAAAATAAATTGAGTAATGATATCTCAACCTTAAGAATTATCCTCAGGCCAAGAGACAAGATGAGATCATAAATGGAGGACCGACCCTTGGAGTTCTAACCCTTAGCCTCCCAATTATGGCTGCGTGAGCTCGGGCAAGTCGCATGAGCTGTGACTGGAGGGTGATGGTCCTGCCCAGCCCCGGGGCTACTGGTGGCCAATGAGCTAAGGAACGGACAAGCACTTTGCAAGACCTCAGGAGCCAGACGCAACTTGTGATAAAATACCATTTCCTTGAGGATAAAGTCTAAGCTGCCCTCCTTCCCCAGTGGGCAAAGAAAAAAGTCTTTCTGTAAAGGGAGCCTGCTCAGCTATTATGATGGGGCCCTAGGGGGTTGTGCAGGTGCTTTCTGGGAAGTGGTGTGCGTGTAGGATTCTATCTGGCCTCCTGCTTTATGTGGTTCCGTTTTAGAGATGGCTTTTTTTTTTTCATTTAACATTGTATCATACTATTTTAAAAACATGGCTTATAGAGTTCACAGCCAGTATTTGATGGCTGTGTAATGTTTCCGGTGGGGTGTAGTTTATAATCTTCTGCTCCCCTATATTTTGGACATTCAGGTTGCTTCCAAATTCCCACACAAACTCCTTTGTACCTACAGCTTTGAATGTATTTTGGATTATCTCCTTAGACTAGGTCCCTATAAATAGAATTAGTGAGTGGATCAAGGGGTACGAACCAAATACTTTCTATGTGGATTATTCCAGTTTCCATTGCCAATAATAATGTAGGAAAATAAAATACCAGTTTTACCGGCATTTATCACATTAGTATTCTGCTTCACTACTTTTTTCTAATTTAATGAGAAAATGGTACCTCACTGTTATAATTTGTATTACTTTGACTATTAACAGGAGAAACTTTTCCCCATAATATATTTATGAACCATTTTGACTCTTGTCTCAATGTCTCCTTTGGCCATTTATCAGGGTATTTGTTGGTTTTTTTTTTTTTTTAAGATTTATTTATTTATTTGAGAGAGCGAGAATGAGAGAGAGTACACGAGAGGGGGGAGGGTCAGAGGGAGAAGCAGGCTCCTCGCTGAGCGGGGAGCCCGATGCGGGACTCGATCCCGGGACTCCAGGATCATGACCTGAGCCGAAGGCAGTCGCTTAGCCAACTGAGCCACCCAGGCGCCCTATTTGTTGGTTTTTTAAAAATCATTTCAGGGGTGCCTGGCTGGCTTAGTCAGTAGAGCATGCAACTCTTGATCTCAGGGTTTTGGGTTTGAGCCCCATGTTGGGTGTAGAGATTATTTAAAAATAAAATCTTAAAAAAAATCATTTCTGGGCATCTGGGTGGCTCAGTCGTTAAGCGTCTGCCTTCAGTCATTAAGCGTCTGCATCTCGCAGCCTGGGAACGAGGAGCTTCTCCCCATGGGCAGGGGAAGAATGAAGGTGGGGAAATCGGAGGGGTAGACGAACCATGAGAGACGATGGACTCTGAAAAACAAGGGTTTTAGAGGGGTTCTAGAGGGGAGTGGGGTGGGAGGGTTCTAGAGGGGAGTGGGGTGGGAGGATGGGTTAGCCTGGTGATGGGTATTGAGGAGGGCACATTCTGCATGGAGCCCTGGGTGTTATGCACAAACAATGAATCATGGAACACTTCATCTAAAACTAATGATGTAATATATGGGGATTAACATAAGAATAAAAAAATTTAAAAAAAAAAGGAAAAGGAAGAAAAATGAAGAGGATAGAAGTCACCTGTACCTCTGAAACAAATAATACATTATATGTTTAAAAAAAAGAAGAAGGGGGCGCCTGGGTGGCTCAGTTGGTTAAGCGACTGCCTTCAGCTCAGGTCATGATCCCAGGGTCCTGGGATGGAGCCCCGCATCGGGCTCCCTGCTCCGCGGGTAGCCTGCTTCTCCCTCTCCCGCTCCCCCTGCTTGTGTTCCCTCTCTCGCTGTGTCTCTCTGTCAAATAAATAAATAAAATCTTTAAAAAAAATAAAAAATAAAAAATAAAATATAAAAAAAATAAAAAAAAGAAGAAGAAGAAGATAGTAGGAAGGGAAAAATGAAGGGGGGGAAATAAGAGGGGGAGACGAACCATGAGAGACAATGGACTCTGAGAAACAAACTGAGGGTTCTAGAGGGGAGGGGGTGGGGGGATGGGTTAGCCTGGTGATGGGTATTAAAAAGGGCACTTACTGAATGGAGTACTGGGTGTTATATGCAAACAATGAATCATGGAACACTACATCAAAAACTAATAATGTAATGTATGGTGATTAACATAACATAAAAAAAGAAATAGAGAAAATTTTGCTGGCATAGTATCAAACTGCTTAATGGACATGTTGAAGTTCACTAGATTGCTCTGTATACTTTTATAAATGTTTGGCAGTTCTCCATAATAAAAAATTAAAAAAAAAAAAAAAAAGCATCTGCCTTCAGCTCAGGTCATGATCCCAGGATCCTGGGATCAAGCCCCGCATCGGGCTCCCTGCTCGGCGGGAAGCCTGCTTCTCCCTATCCCTCTCCCTCTGTTTGTGTTCCCTCTCTCTCTGTGTCTCTCTCTGTCAAATGAATAAATAAAATCTTTAAAAAAAAAATCATTTCATAAAAACTAATAGACATTCCCAACCTCTACATTGTCACGTTTTAAAATACTTTCCCAAACTGAAGGTCTGACGAGGACTGATCTTCAGTAGTCTGAACTGGTTAAAAAAGTGGATGACTGTGCAGCCTCTGTCTGAATATGAAATTTATCATGCCAACAGGTCTTTAACAGTTATAAACTCATACTCCAAAGAAAGCCACTGGAGAGCCCTTAGCAAGGTCATGAGCAATACAGCCTGGGAGGATCTAGGTCAATAAATGAACCTGTCAGGTTTTCTACCAATTCTCTTAGACCAGCAAGATGCTGAGAGCGAACTTCTGAAAGGGAACTCCAGAGAACAAACTGTCAAACTCCCTTTGTAGCTTGGATATAGATAATTTTTTTTTTTTTAAAGTAGGCTCCATATCCAGTGTGGATCCCAACGCGGGGCTTGAACGCACAACCCTGAGATCAAGATCTGAGCTGAGATCAGAGTCAGAGGCTTAACCGAGTCACCCAGGCACCCTGGTAATTTTCTTTTGAGAAGCCGATGGATCACATTCAACGGGCAAGATGAACAACTCCCTTCTTTTTCGTGGAGAGCATGGAGGACCCATGGGCTTTCTTAGGAGGCCTCTCCTCAGCATCACAAAAAACACCCCTAGGACTGAATGGAAGGAACTCCCACTCAGGTTCATTAGCAAATGCATCTTTTCTATAGGAGCTGTACCAGGTTCTCTTCATCACTTAAAAAATATATTGTTTTCGGGACGCCTGGGTGGCTCAGTCGGTTAAGCGTCAGCCATGATTCCAGGGTCCTGGGATCGAGTCCCGTATCGGGCTCCCTGCTGAGCAGGGAGCCTGCTTCTCCCTCCCCCTCTGCCTGCTGCTCTCCCTGCTGGTGTTCTCTATCTCTCTGTGTATCAAATAAATAAATAAAATCTTTTATATATATATATATATATTGTTTTCAGTATTCTTTTTTTAAGTGGGGGGGAAGAGAAGAGATTTTTGGCAAAGAAAGGTCCTATCTTAGGCTCCTTCTCAAGTACATGTGAACTCCGGTGTACATGCTGCCCACACGTAACCAGACTGCCAAGGACTGGGTCTCTGAAATACACAGAGGCCGGGGCCGGGGGGATGCTGCAAGGGGAGGAAAGGCAGCCCCTGTGGATCTCTGCAGCATCTGAGGTACTGTCTGGCTCCTTGAAAAACTTTGACATGAACAGCTGAGAAGGAGGCCACTTAGTTTCCCAGGGACCAGCTGGCCTTCCTCCAGCAGTTCTGAGACCCAGAGGTCAAGTGACTCTTGCAGGCTTGTGATCTCACCGTTGTGACACCCAGGTGACCTGTCTCTACCAAAGTGCTGACTGTCCTCAGTCCCATGGAAAGCACTCAAGCTTATTTAACAGAGAGGTCCTATAATTAGGGCAGTATTTGGTGTTCTTATCTGGGAGACGGACAAGGGGAAACAGGCCCTATAAGATTCCTGCCTTGAGTGAAGTGCAGGACACCATGGACGTTCAAATCTTGGAATTGCACCTGGAAGGAGTCAACCTTCATGGGTGAGGGTTACCTGATGAGGTGCTTTAATGCCAGGGCTGGGCAAAGCCCTCAGGTGACTCTACTCTCATGGACTCCAGGCACTGGGGGCCCTCTTCCAGACCAGACCCTGCCACTGACCTCACCCTCAGAGATACCAAACCCTAGAAAGTCAAGATCGTCTGGGTCTAGAGATGCACAAAGACAAAATCATGAAGACGATACTCTGTAATACAGCTGCGACAATGCATCTGGCCGCGGGCAGCTAGCCCGGGAGTGGCTGAATGCATCACACCTACTGTGACACACGGTGCGACTGGGAGCGGCCCCCCTCTCCAGGCTGGAGCAGCCCCTAACTCATCTCGCAGCCTGGGAACGAGGAGCTTCTCCCCATGGGCAGTAGAAACGGCCAGAACGCAGGGAAGCAGGAGGCAAAAGGCATAAGGTGTCCTCGCCATCTCTCCAGGTGCTTCCAAGTTATGGGGGCCGAGCTCTGGCCCCCCACCTCTCCGGGAGGTTCGGGCTAGGGCAGCCACAAAGGGGCGCCCTCTGCACCGATGCTCCGGGCAGGTGCACCTCTCCGTCCGCACCGTCCCGCCGGCCCCCCGACTGCCTCGGAACATGAGCAGACACGACCCTGTGGGGCCCCGGCCAGGGGTCCGACCAAGACGCGGGCGCCAGGAGGGCGCGAGGGCCACAGAGGCGGCAAGCAGGGCCCAGGTGGGGGTCGGGGACTCGAGGGGAAGCGGCGCCGCCGCCACGCACCTGACGACGTGGAAGGCCCAGAGCAGGCGGCCGGTCCGAGGCTGGCGCGCCGCGCGGACGATGCTGAGGTACAGGTAGAGGGCGATGGCCACGGTCCAGAAGAAGGAGCTGGTGTTGGCGAAGGTGGAGAGCGCGCCTTGCAGCACGCAGTCCCACGAGGGGCCCGCGAAGTCCTGCAGCACCCCGTAGAAGTAGGAGGCAGCCGAGAGCAGGTCGGCCAGCGACAGGAAGAGCAGGAGGCGCCGTGCCGGGCTGCGCAGGTCGGGCCACAGGGCGTGCGTGGCCACCAGCAGGCCGGAGCCGAGCGCGGAGAGCGCGCACGACAGCAGCACCACGGCGCGCTCCGACGGCACCAGCTCGGTGGGCGGCACGGGCGGCGGCATGGCCGGGCGGGCAAGGGGCCGGGGCCGCGGCGCCGCGGGGACGGAGGCCGGGACGCGCGTGCGGCTGCCGCCGCCGCTGCCGTCTGGTCACCGACGCGCCCACGGCGCGCGTCCCGGCCCCTCCCGCTCCCTCCGGGCCCGCAGCCCGCCCCCTCCGCGCCCCGCCCCGCGCCCCGCCC
>NW_023270447.1:87642973-87659056 GCF_011800145.1 Mirounga leonina | reverse complement strand
GCTTCGCCCCGGCCCGGGCCCTCCGCGCCCCGGCCCCGGCCCCGCCCCCACGCCCTCCAGGGCACACCCCGTGGCTCTCGCCGCGGTCCGCCCCCGGGTGCCCGGACCCGAGCCTCCACCCTGGGCCACGCCCCCCCGCCCTCTAGGCTCCACCCTGTGGCTCCCACGTCCCCTGCCGCGTCCCGGCGCCCTACCCGGGCACCTTCCTCCCCGCCTGCCGCACCGGGGCCACGCCTGCTCTAGCCAGATGGCTAGGACGTCCCGTCCTGGAGAGGGGAGGATTGGCACTTTTAGGGCTAGTGTTACCTTCCATTCAGCCAGCGGGTGTGCGGTGTGTGTGTTGGGTGAGGGACGGAGGCATTCTTTCCACTAGTAACAAAACAACCGTGGAGTGTGATCATCCTTCCTTATCCAGCGGTACCCGGACTATTCACAGGGTAGTGATGGTTACTTTGGGAAGGGAGTGTTTTCATGTTTTCTTACAATGAGCACGCTATTTTGTAAAGTCAAGCTTACTAGGTTTTTTTTTTTTAATGAAATATTAATTCCCGATTTACTGGTTTTTACTTTTTTGAAAATTTCGTATTTTTTTTAATTGAGATTCCGTTCACATCCCATAAAATTGGCCCCTTTCAGTGTACAATATCATCGTTTATAGTACATTCACAAGTCTGTGCAACCGTTACAAGTCTGTGCAACCGTCATTATCTAAATCCCCAAGGGTTTCATCACCTGGAAAAGGAACTGTTAGTAGTCACCACTCCCCGTTTACTCCCTCCCCTCAGCCCCCAGGCGATCCCTCGCCCTCCTTCTGTGTCTATGGATTTGCCCATTCCGGGCATTCGCATAAATGGAATCAGATAGTAAGTCCTCATTTGTGACTGATTTCTTTCACTTGGCATGTTTTCACGGTTCATCCACATTGTGGCTTGTATCAATACTTCATTTATTTGTTATGGCTGAGCAAGATTCCATTGTATGGATACACCACATTTGTTATTTTTTTATGTTGATAGCCCACTTTCTGGCTATTATGAATAATGCTGTTATAAACATCTGTGTACAAGTTTTCGTGTGGACACATGTTTTCAATTCTTTTGGGTATGTACCTAGGAATAGAATTGCTGGTCATATGGTAACTCTGTGTTTAACTTTTTGAGGAACTGCCAGACTGTTTCTCAAACTGGCTGCAACTTTTTATATTCCTACAGCAATGCAGGAGAGTTCCAATGTCTCTCCATTTTCCTAACACTTTTTCTGATCTTTTTGATTCTAGGCATCCTAGTGGTGTGAAGTGGTGTCTCATTGTGGCTTTGATTTGCATTTCTCTAGTTCATCATGATGTGGAACATCTTTCCATGTGTTGGTTGATCCTTTGCATATCCTTGCTGGAGAAGTGTCTGCCTATTCCATTCCCTTGCCTCTTGTTTGTTTGTTTTTGGTTTTGAGGGGTAGGAGTTCTTTAGATTTCTGGATACCAGACTTTCATCAGATATATGACTTACAAAAATGTTCTCCCCTTCTCTGTGTTGTCTTTTCACTTTCTTGATCATTTTTATATCATAAAAAAATCAATATTTTAATTTACATATATAATATACACATATATTGATATATATCAATATCAATATTTATATCAAAAAATCAGATATGATTTTTTATTTCCTTTGAAGTACAAAAGTTTTTATTTTGCTCATGTCCAGTGGACCTATTTTTCCCCCTTTGGTTGCTGTGCTTTTGATGTCCTATCCAAGTACCCACTGCCTAGTCCCAGCTCATGAAGATTTACACCTGTATTTCCTTCCTTCCCAGTACAACAGTGTTTGGTTACCGTAGCTTTGTAGTAAGTTTTGAAATGGGGAAGTGTGAGGCCTCCAGTGTTGTTTTTGTTTTCAATATTATTCTGGCTGTTTGGGGCCCCTTGTAATGCTGTATCAATTTGAGGGTCAGTGTTACCATTTCTTTAAAAAGAAAAAATAAGAAGCCAACTGGGATTTTGATAGGGATTTCTTTGAATCTGTATATTAATTGTGGGCATAACGCTATCATAATAATATTAAATCCTCTTATCCATGTACATGGGATGTCTTTCCATTTAGGTCGTCCTTAATTTCCTTCAATGATGTTTTGTAGTTTTCAGTGTACATTAGATTTGCTTTTGCATTTGATTCATAAAAGGCAAAGATTATCATAGGCATATAGACCTTTTTGGATCTAACTTTTAACAACACTGTATTCTGAAATATGCATACTGAAAATTACCTAAAATACAAAGTACAATCTAACATCATACAACAAAAACCCACCCACAGCAAGAAATAGAACATTTCCAGCACACCAGAAACCTCCCCCAAAACTTTCTTCCCCTTCAGTCACTTCCTTGCTTGTTACAAAACCATTCATGTATGCATCCCTAAACAAAATGGTATAGTTTGCCTGTCTTGAGCTTTACATCAATGGAATTCACACTCTATCTTCCTTTTGTGTCTTCTGTTTTTTTGCTCAACAGTCTCACACAAAGCTCATTCATTTTGATCACTGTATTCATTCATTTTGAATCACTGTATAGTATTCTGTTGTGTGGCTAATATATGTATCCATTCTACTGCTTTTGGACACGTGGGTTGTTTCCAGGTTTGGGCCATTACTAGCAATGCTGGAATGAACATATATTCTTTTTTAACCAGAAAAAAATTGACTAAAAACAGAGGTCAGAAGCTTGAGCAAGCATGTTCACGGACTTTGCAGAGCAGAAGAGCAGCTGTGTTCCTTCTGAGTCACTTCAGAAGCCCCTGACCTCCTCCTGAGAGGACCCCAGATAATGAACAGACTCCAGCAGAGAGTGCTGTCGGTGAAGCCTCTCAGCTTTTTACGGATGTGAACAGTTTTAGGCTTGGGTTGTGCAACCAGCTCTGGGCTTTGGCACGTGGCTGGGCAGGAGCCTGGAATGGACTGCCCCTTTCTCCCTCCCACCAAGATCAGAGTCATTTAATCCTTTGGGTAACTGGGGGAGGAAGGGGGATAGGAGAGGTCTGGCAAGCTGCTTTGTCACAAACCGAGCCTGACTGTATCTTTCCTGCTTTATTGAGATGAAAGCCCTTTGCCCACCTTCCCAGGTGAGTGCTTGGCTATTCTACAGGCAAGTTTGATCAGGAGATCGCTTGGTTTTCTTTGCACTGGGAAAAAACATTCCAAGAACCATTCAGACTTCCTACTATAGATAGGGACAAGGTGGGCGGGGGAGGTGGGGGGGTGGAGAGAAAGATATGGAATGATATAGCTTCAAATCACTTCCAATCAAGCTTGTAGCTAATTTTCCACAGCCTGAGCTCCCTGATGTTGCCCCGTGGGTCCAGACAGTAAGCAGGAAGTGAGACTTAAAACTGCCAGGTTGCTGGATGATTTTAAGCTACTGAGTGTGGTCTCCACCAAAGGGAGGCAGTGACTCCTGGCTCCGCACCTCTCAATAGAGCTCCTGGGCTCTGCTCCTCCTATCCCAGGGGCTGTTGGTCCCCCAAGGAGGGCTGACCCAGAGACCAGTGGACCCAGAGAAGCCTCAGGCCCTCAGGCTGTCACCCACATTCCCATCCCAAAGGGAATGCGATGTCCTATTAGCCACATTTTCCACTTCTGGTCTCCCAGTCCTCCTTCCCCCCTCCTCCTTGGGGACTTGGTAAGAAACTCAGATGGAGTCTACTTTTGACCCCAAGTCGTCTCTCTAGAGTTTGTGCCAAGCGAGCTGGAGGTCGTCTGCTGCTCCATGTCCAAGGTCCTGGCTCATCGCAACAGCCTTCCCGGCACTGCGATCACCTACTGCAGAAGGAGGGGCCCAGACGCGGAGAGTCCCCATAGTCATGGCCAGTGGCCCCAGAGGCAGATTGGCTTTGGTTTGCTTCTCTCCCCTCCCCCCACCCCAGTCACCAGCACAAGAGCCTCCTCCTCGGACAACCGCGAAAGGGGTGACAGTCTGATGTCTCTAAATCAGAGGAGTCCTGAACGATTTTCCGAGTGTAACGCCAACCTGAGTAACAAGCCATGTATGTGATTTTAAAGATTTATTTATTTTTTCGGGGGGGGGGCAGAGGGGCAGAGAGAGAGAGAATCCTTAAGCAGGCTCCACACCCAGTGCAGAGCCCAACGCGGGGCTCAATCTCACAACCCCCGAGATCATGACCTGAGCCGAAATCAAGAGTTGGATGCTGAACCATCCAGGTGCCCCTTGATGTATGTGATTTTAAAAACTAGAACAGAGGAGGAACTTTTCCTTATGTTGCTGGCAGAAATGTGGGCTGGCCACCTTTCTCATTTCCCTGTTTGGAGGTGAATATGGCCCGTCTTGGCCCCTCCTGGCCCGGTACCAGTGAGCAATGGCTGTGTTGGGGAGCCTGGCCCACACGGGCCCCTCTCGGTACTCCCCCCACCCACCGCCCCCAAGGAGGTTGTGTAACCCTGCATGCTCAGGAGGCTGTTGGGCCCCACAGTTGAAAGACCAGGACAAGCCTGACCAACCACTGTTTCTGGAGTCAGGGGCCTCCTCCCTCTTCAAGGGGCACCATCTGGTGGGTCTATGTTCCTACAGAAGCCCTCGAGTCTCAGTGGGATGTATTTAAACTCTCTCCCAACACCTTGAGCCTCCCCCCTCCCCACCCCCACCCCCAAACTCTGAAGGTTGCTGCCCCTGGCTTGCTGAGCACCCAGCGGCCTGAACCCACGGCCACCTGCACCCCCAGCCCTCCTGCCTGCAGAAACCCAGAGGACCTTGGTTTTGAGGAGCTCCTGGGTTGGGCCCCCGCACTGCAGTTCCCAGACGCTTGAACCCATTAGAGAGCTAAGCCACTGGAGGGAAAGGCTATTTTCGTCTATACCTCTACTTAGGGACTCACTTTGCAGGTAGGTCTGCCTACAAGTACACTTCAAGCCCCAGGAGAGAGTCCTTGCGGTACAGTGAAGACCCAAGTTCTAATCTCGCACCTCTGTCCTGACCCCAGCCGGTATGCAGAATTCCAAAGACCAACCCCGCCCCCCAAGATTCCTGTCCTCTGGTTATTTAATCAAACGATAATCTAGATGCTGCTGCGAGGGAATTCTGAAGATGTAACTTAAGGCCTGTTAGGCCCTGAACGTTCGTTCCCCTCCCCACCCCTCAAATCCACATGAAGCCCTAACCCTCAATATGATGGTATTAGGAGGTGGGGCCTCTGGGAGGTGATTAGGCTTAGATGAAGTCATGGGTGGGGCCTCGTGATGGGATTAGTGGCCTTACAAGAAGAGACACCAGGCCGCTTGCTTCTTTTCTGTTGGCCGTGGAAGGATACAGCAGAAGGGGTCAGCGTATCTGTAAGCCAGGAAGTGGGCTCCCTCCGGGAACCAAATCTGCCAGCACCCTGGTCTGGGACTTCCAGCCTCCAGAACCATGAGACATCAACGTCTCTTAATTAAGGCGCCCCATCTGTGGTATTTTGTCATAGCAGCTCGAGCTGACGGAGTCAGGTCCCATGTCAGTGGACCTCAAGATGCAAGGATTATCCAGGTTGGCCTGGCCCAGTCAGGGGAACCCTTCAAAAGCAGCAGGTTTTTCTTGGCTAGTAGCAAAAGAGGAAGCCAGAGAAATGTGAAGAGTGGGGGAGATTGCTAGGAGGGGCATCTGACGGGGGATCCTGCCGCCCCACTGCAATGTTGTGAGTGGGCCCGTGGGGGGAAGGGGGGGAGGCAGTGCAAGGGTTGCTGGGAAATGGCGGCAGCCTGAACCCACAGCCACCTGCACACGGAGCTGAGGACACAACCGGCCAGCGCTGGGAGTGTCACACCCAGAGCACAAGACCCAGTGGAGTCACGACCCGACTTGCGACCTACAGAAACTGTTGAGACAATAAACTGGTGTTGATTCAGGAGCCAAGTTTGCGTCACTGGTTACACAGGGATAGTAAACAGATACACCACGTGACCTAAAAGGGGCCATGTAACCTTGCCAATCCTCCAGTGCCTCATCCAGAGAATAAGGGCAGAAAATTCACAGGGTTGTTGTGAATAACGGGCTATTTGGGGGTAGAGACAGAGCCCTGGGCTTGGGGCCAGAAGGCCAACACAGGCTCATGGCACCAACTTGAGTAAGTGATTTAACTTCTCTAAGACTCAGTTTCTTCATCTGTAAAATGGAGCCAACAGCAGCTACTTCCTTGGCAAAGCAGTAGTAGCTGGGCACACGACCCCCAGCCAGAGACTACTTTTCCCAGAGCCCCTGGCAGCTACGTGTGGTCATGTGACTAGGCCTCACCCCCGAAAGGTAAGTGGCGGCTTCTAAGCGTGGGCCTTAAAACACGGCACACGTGGCCTCCCACTCTCGCCCCTTCCTTTCACTGAAATGCTGAGGTACCGAGGCCAGCCACACAGAGTGGACACGCAGACCAGGAACGTGATCTACAGGATGGTGGAGAAGGAAGATGGAAAGAACCCAGGTCCCTGAAAGGTGGGTGTTGCCGAGTCACCTGCTAACTGGGCACGCTCCCCTTTGCTGGTATGCCAGAGAAAAAGAAACATCTGTTTCCTGGGAGCCACTGGGTATGGGGGTGCTCTTCATTATAGCACCCCAGTCTCTGCCTTAAGCAATATGAACAACCAATACAGGCCACCTGGCTGGCTCAGTTGATGGAGCACATGACTCTTGCTCTCAGGGTTGTGAGTTCAAGTCCTACATGGGGCGTAGAGACTGCTGAAAAAGATCTTTAAAAACAAAAACAAACAGGGGGTACCTGGGTGGCTCAGTCGGTTAAACGGCTGCCTTCGGCTCAGGTCATGATCTCAGGGTCCTGGGATCAAGCCCCGCATCAGGCTCCCTGCTTGGGGGGAAGCCTGCTTCTCCCTCTCCCACTCACTCTGCTTGTGTTCCCTCTCTCACTGTCTTGCTCTCTCTCTCTCTCTCTCTCTGTCAAATAAATAAATAAATCTTTAAAAAATAAAAACAAACAAACAAAAATAACCAATACAAGGAAAATAGGTCTGGGGTTCTTTAGCCCAGGGTTTTATTTTGTAAAGTGGAATTATTATACATATGTCAAGTCATTTATTAATGCTTATTAAGTAGTGTTTGAAGAATATTGTATAATTTCAGTGAATCAAGGGTTCCAATGATTTATTCATTCCACACATATCTATTGAGCCGCTGCTAATTATCTGAAGTAATGACAGTGAGCAAAACCAAATCCTTGCCTTCCAGGAGTTTACCTTCTGGTCGAGAGAGATGATAAACAATCAACAAATACACAATATGTCCAACGGTGGTAAGTGTGGGAGAGAAGTAAAGCCAGGTAATAGGGCCAGGGTGTGCTGGGGGGAGAGGGGGTGATGGGGGTGCTTCATACAGGTGTCCAGAGAAAGTGACTAATGGGATGGCATCTGACAAGATCCTGCCTGAAGTGAGAGAGCGAGAATTGGGACACACAGGGGAAGAACATCCTAGGCAGAGGAAAGAGCACATGCAAAGGCCCTGAGGAGGATCATGGCTTCTGTGTTCAGGAAACAGCAAGGAGCCACTGTGGCTGGTGCAGCGACGGAGAGGAAAGAGAACAGAGGCAGGGAGAACACACAAGGCCCTCACTCAACGTGAGCGCTTTAGCTTTTACACATTGAAGGACATAGGAGCCACTGGAGGGCTGAGCAGAGGTGTCCCTCAAGCTCTTGTAAGAAATAAAGCCTGGCTTAGAGGCCCCTGCATCAGCTAGGTGAGGGACGGTGGAGGCCGAGGTCATGGATACGGTTCTGGATGCAGAAATGATAGAATTTACTGGAGGCTCAGATGTGAGTGTGAGCCCATGAGGAGTCAAGGAAGATTCTAGACTTCTAAGATTAAAGGACAGAGTTGCTCTTCACTTGGGAGGGAGCAGGTTTATGGGGAGGCAACGGCAGGAGGTCGACTCTGGACACATTACGTTACTGTTGGACAAGCCAAGTGGTGGGGGGTCGGAGTTCTGGGGGAGGTCCTATCTGGAGATGGAAATTGGAGGCCATCAACATAAAGGCAGCATTTAAGCCACGAGACTTGAGAGCTCCCGGGGACCGAGTATGGGAGCCTGGGACGCTGCATGACTGGGGATGATGGGATGACTCGGTGTAACCAGAAAGATGTCTTTAAGCAGTGACTTTTTTTTTTTAATTGTGGTAAAACATCTGTCTATATCACAAAAAATTGCCATTTTAACGCTTTTTAAGTACACACATCAATGGCATTGATGACATTCACAAGATTACGTAGGCATCGCCACGACTTCTAAAACTTTTTTGTCACCCCAAACAAACTCTGTACCCCTTAAGCAATACCTCCCCACTGCCTCCTCTCCCCAGCTCTGGCAACCACGAATCTACTTTTTGTTTCTACGGATTTGCCTTTTCTGGACATTTCACACCAACCGAAGCAGATGACAGCGAGTGTTTTTGTGTATGGCCTCTTTCACTTACCATAATGTCTCTGAGGTCTACCCACGTTATAGCCTGTGCACAGCACCGCGTTTCCTTTTATGGCCAAATAATACTCCATTGTATGGATATTGTGTTTCTCCATTCATCTGTTGACGGACACCTGGGTCATTTCCACCTTTTGGCCATTGTGAATAGTGCTTCTGTGAATAAGCAGTGACTCTTAATGAGTTTGGGGAGGAGATAAAAGACATGAGCACCCCCTGCTTCCCAGAAGCCCTTCAGAATCTTCCAGAAGATGTTAAGATTTCTTTTGCTTTATAAAGAGGGACCCTGGACTTCACTAGGTTGAAAACTCGGCTTTAAAGCAAACAGGATTAAGAGAAAACGTTCACTATGAAGAATTATTTAACAATTATGCAGGAAACATTGTTATACATTACCTAATATATTCAATAGGAACATGGGATCACCTGTCTCTCTGTAGAATTGAGTGCTTGATAAGGGCAGGGACCCGGTCTATGTTGCGCACTCCCCACTTGGGCGCTCTCTCCCTGACAAATAAATAAAATCTTAAAAAAAAAAAAATGCTGACAAGGGGCACATATCTACCCTACAACAAATTTGGCTTTATCAACTATTTGGATAATTACAGTGCATTATAATTGTTCTGCTTTGTAATAACACGTATTTTATTTTTCACCTTTATCTTTTGGGTCCACAGCCATCACTAGGTGGGCACAGGGGACCGTGGCATAACAAAGGTGAAGAGCCTGCTGTGGGGTTTTGCCTGGCTTCCCCCTCTGCTGTCTTCCTGGGACACACACTGTCCTGGACCCCGACTGCCCGTCGTTATCCGGCTATAGAGTAGTTCCACCTCTCGCCACGCGGAGGCGCTGCTTCCCCAGGTCAGGGAAGCCCAGGGGCAGGTTCAATGCTCTCTCCCTCCCGTCTTTGTCCTAACCAGGGCTGGCAGCTGAAGCTCCTGGGAGTTCCCCCCACCCCTTTTCTCTCTCCACCCCCTCTCTCTTTTTAAGATTTTAAGTAATCTGTACACCCAACGGGGGGCTCGAACTTACAACCCTGAGATCAAGAATCACATGCTCTACTGACTAAGCCAGCCAGATGCTCCTCCCTCTCTTAAAAAAAAAAAATTTTTTTTTAATTACGAAAATTTCAAACAAGAACAAAAGTATATGAACCCCCAGAAAGCCATGAACCAGCTTCAATAATTATCACCTCACGTGGGGAGCTTCCCAGACCTAGCCCAAGACGGGGGTATCAGTCTTAGGACTCCCAAAGCTCGAGGACCATTGGGAGCCACAATGTAAGCCTGGCCCTGCCTCCCGGGACACCCCAGGTGACCGAGTGCAGGTCTCCAGACCACACTTCCTGCCCTCCCGACCTCAGCCTCCGACATCCGCCCCACCCCCACCCCCCGCCTGAAGGTCTTTTCCCAGCTCTGACCAGAATTCTCCTGCTCACACTCATTTCCTCTCGCTGAGGCCCCACAGGACTCGGGGGACAGCTGGCTCCCATCCTCTGTACCGTCACTCTTCCTGTGTCTATCTGGAAGGCAGTATTAAGTAACCCACGCCTCACACCCTTGAGCAACCACCCACAGCCACATTCTGCTGGCCACTGAGTCTTATGCGGCTTCTGCCTGTGTTGGAGAACAGACCCGGGAGTCGACCATTTCTCGCCTTTTCAGACTGGAAAGAAATTGTTGAGCGATTAAAACGAGATTTTGAAGTGCCCAGAAAAACCCCTGAGACAGGTTGAACTGTCTCCCCTCCCCCATTCATATGTTGAAATTCTAACCCCTGGAACCTCAGGATGGGACCTTATTTGGAGACAGAGTCTCTAAAGAGGTGATTAAGTTACAGTGAGGTCATTAGGGTGGTCCTAATCCAATTGCCTTATAAAAAGGGGAAATTTAGACAGTGGTGGATACAGAGGGGGGCCCATGTGGAGACACGGGGAGGATGGACGTCTACAAGGCCAAGAGAGAGGGCTCCTAAGGAACCAACCGTCCTGACACCTTGATCTTGGACTTCTAGCCTCCAGAACTGAGAGAAAACAAATTTTTGTTGTCCAAGTTACCTGGTCTGTGGTTCTTTGCCAGGGCAGCCCTAGCAAATTAATGTAATCCCCAAACAGATGCAGTTCACCAAACTGAAAAAATCCCTTCCCGAATTCTGATGAACCACAGTTTCTGATTACCACGAGAGGCAGCCCCAAGCATAGGACCTGAGTTCCCTACTTGTGTGTATCCCCCGGGGGGCCCTGGGTTCAGCTGGAGGGAGGATTCTGGTCCCACTCAGCTCTACTCACCCTGACCCTCTGGGTGAGTCAATCACCGTCTTTTGCTGGAGCACCTGCTCTGAGCCAGGACCTCCTGGGAAGTGGGCACCAAGGCCTGAACCCATACTGGGTTATGAGTTTGATGTGGGACGACAGAGTCCTCGTGACCTGCAGCCTGAAGGCCTAGGGAAGGCTGATCGTCAAAACAGCGACACAATCCATGGGCAAAATGAAAACGTGGAACCCTTGTCCGAAAATTACTACAAATTTCCATTTGGTGACAGTCCAAAGGCAGGCCCAGCTAAGCACACAGGTGACATACCCATGAAGCCCACCTGGCTGTTAGGGGGCAGCAAAGGGAAGCTCGGGGAAGGCCAAGTGTCCAGGGCACAGGGATGTCACCAGAACAATCGACTTATCATGTTGGCGCCCCCAAATCCACAGCCAGTGGGCGTGTGTGTGTGTGTGTGTGTGAGAGAGAGAGAGAGAGGGAGAGGGAGAGAGAAGTAGCCCCTCTTTGTCCCAATCCACCCTAAACTCATTCCCAGAGTCAGCGCTGCTCTGCCTGTCTCCCAGAAGTTCTAGAAAGATAAAGAGCTAGATACATAACCAAGTACATTTCTCTACTACAGTCAGATACAAAGATGCCAGAGTCTATCCTAACTATCTGCTCTAAAGACTGCAGAAATAAATCGCCACAAAGACATGGGTTTCCTACAAAGACCGGAAAGGATGCAAAGCCTGCTGTTTGTGTCCTTATTATCCGGGAACTTCTGCAGGGGAACCGTATCCGAGAAGCACCATTTTTCTGGTTTCTATGTCGGCCTTACGAAAAGCAAAGCCAGACACGAAAAGAGGTTACTCGCAAATAATTTCACCTGAACTCAATAGGCCAGTTAGACCACAATCCGAGAGTGTGGTCCCTTTAATTCAAAAGTTCAAGATCCTGAGTCGATTGGTGGTTGGGAGAAGGCAGGCATTCTTCACTTCTGCCTAAAACTGGGAAGAATGTAAAGACTTCGGCTCAGAAGCCATCCCAAATGCTGCCTTGGTCAAAACTCCCGTGAGGGATCTAAGCGTTGGTCGCTCATTGCAGCCGGCATTCCGGGCATTCCATCGGCCCCACTTCAGCCCACGCCCGGCTCCACGGGCCTGGGGAGCAGAGGGGAATGTGTGGCCAAGTGGGCATGGGCGTGGCCAGTCCAATGTGCGTTACAAAGGGGCCCTCTCTGAAGCAAGTCCTCTGAGCGCTGGGGAGAAACAGAACAATTCCCACAGGAATCCAATTTGCTGAAGAGAGCCTGGCTGCCCACTTTGCTCTCCAGCATTAAGAGAAAGAGGGCTGGCGTGGACCAGAGTAGAGGTCTCAAGGCCAAGGTTAGACTCAGAAAACCTCTCTAAAGGGTCTTCTGACTTACATAAAGTGGTCCAAATGGAAACAGGCTCATCTCCCACTCAGTGCTAGGAAGCACCGAGGTCAGCAAGACAGAGGCAAAAAAGATGGGGTCCAGGCAGGTGGGCATGAGCAGGGGAGGGCAGGCAATGGCTGGAGGAGGGGCAGCGGGGGCATGGGGAAGTTGGGGAAGTTGGGGGGGTCACAGCAGGTGTTGTCCTTGGCCTGCATCAAAGGTACCAGAAGCCCCATCCCCTCACGGGCCCTTGAAGCTTGTCTTAGTCAATGGGGTCAGAGGAGTAAACCACTGACACCTCGCTTCACCTCTCGGACTTGCGTGAATTCCCATAAGCACTAGATTGGAGGATGGAAAAAATCAGTGGGACAAAGAACTGGAGTACTCACGGCTCAATCAGAGACCACAAAGGCACCACCTCGAGACAGACAAGGACCAAAGGCTGGTTCCAGTGGGCTCTGTCAAAGCGAGGGGCCTGCTAATGGATGTGCCTTGTGGTCCAAGACCTGCACAAGTAACCAGTGTGTCTTTGCTCTCCAACCTCTGGTGGCTTGGGTCCACTCCCTGTTGCCATGGCAATCCAGCTGGCCACACAGTTCACTGGACCCAAGGCTGGCATCTGCAGGCGGGGCTGGGCAGACCCAGAGAATCAGACTATCTTTTGCTGAGCTCCCATGGAGGAACCTTCCTCACCAGCCACTGGGGCAGAAACACCAGCCACTTCTCACTCCTGTCAACATCCTGGGCCTGGCCTAGGCTGAAAAGGAAAATTCTCCCCAAGGCAGACCCATTTCCTAATGCCCACCCAGGCACGTTCGCCAGAGCTAATGACTGCCTTCACAGTTTGCCTCGTGGGGGAAGAGAAACGGTGAAGTGTGTTTGTGTTCAGGCCACTCTGCAAAGCAGGTCCACAGGGCATGGATGCCACCCGAGGCCCATCTCCAAGGACACGGGGCAGCGGTGGAGAGTAGGATTCTCAAGCCAGACTGCTTGGGGTTCAGATCCTGTCCCTATTTCTATCAGCCGCATCCTTTGTGACTTTGGCACTTCGTATGTCTGTTTTCTTCTCTGTAAGACAAAAATGACAACAGACCCTGGCTCCTGAGAGACTACATTTCCAATGCTCAGAACAGGGCTTCACACACACTTAAGTGTTCTGTCAATGCTGGCTTTTATTACTCCTATGCGCAAACTTCTCCCAACCAGACACATCCCATACCCCAGGCCCGGTGCTTTTTTCCTCTCAACATCCGTGAGCAGACCGCGCCAGGGGCCCTAGAGCTTGCTCCCCCTGAAGCCCTTACCAACCAACATGGCGGAGAAGAGCTTCCAACATCCTGGCTCTGGCGCTCACGCTGGCCCCGGGCGCCTCTTGCTGTCTCTTCCCTCTGGGGCCCATCAACGTGCAGCACTTCTAGGGCAGTATACTTGCTGATTGCTTCCTTCACTATTACTCACAACAACCAGCTAAGACACTGCCAAAGAAACACTCACAGCTGGCCCTGCTGATGACTCAGCGGGGAGGCCGGTTCTGCTGCTCCCGCGGACCTGTGGATAGGAAGGGAGTGCAGGGAGGAAGGACGGGGCGCTGGACACAGTGGGGACCGGCGACAGATCCCAACCGGGCTGGCCCGCGACTCACTGACCAGGAGAAAAAAAAAATACAACAAACCAAGTCAGCACTTCCCTGGAAGAGAAAAAGTTAGGAAGCGACAGTAGTTAAACCCGCATGACTATACGAACGGGGAGCGAGAGAACAGAGCAACCCCAGCTTGCTCCCCCATCCTGGGCACCCCTGAGAGAGTGCAGCAGTCAGAATCCTACCGGGGAAGCAGAAGCAGAAGGAGATACAGACGAAGAGGTTTATTTCAAGGAACTGGCTCACATGACTGTGGGGCTGGCTAGGGCCGCCTGGCAGGCTGGCGGCTCTCAGGCAGGAGCGGATACTGCAGTCCACAGGTGGGATCTCTTCCTCCTCAGGAAAACCCCAGCTTTGTTCTTTTTTTTTTTTTTTTTTAAAGATTTTATTTATTTATTTGAGAGAGAGAATGAGAGACAGAGAGCACGAGAGGGAAGAGGGCAGAGGGAGAAGCAGACCCCCCGCTGAGCAGGGAGCCCGATGCGGGACCCGATCCCGGGACTCCAGGATCATGACCTGAGCCGAAGGCAGTCGCTTAACCAACTGAGCCACCCAGGCGCCCCCCCAGCTTTGTTCTTAAGGCCTTTCAACTGCTTGGGTGAGGCCCACCCACGTTACCGAGAATAATCTTTACTTAAAGTCAACCGATTGTAGATGGCACCCACGTCCGCAAAAAACAGCACCTAGCTTGGTATTTGGCTGAATTACTGGATCCCGTGGCCTGGCCAAGCTGACACCTCAAGATGCCCATCACAGTGGCTGCTAGAATATCTAGTCACTAACTGCTTTGGATGCGGACCACCGATGGACAGTTACCTCTTCATGGGGGTGGGGACACACAGGGGTGTTCCCGGGAGGGTCGCTGTGTCCCCTACCCCAGCACAGGAGGTTCCAGAAATGGGTTCCAGGCAAGCTGTTGCGGATGAAAGCAGCTCCCGGGTGGGCATGCTGTCTGCCCACCTCCTCTCCTAGAGGAGACAGCCCCTCTTTGGCCTTCCCCACACTCAGCAGGACGCAGAGCATACAGCGCCTCCGTCCTTGACCGCTAAATGTCCCGTGGGAGCTGGTGGGAGTCTGCTCTCACCTTAGTCTTCTGCCCCCAAAACAGATGAACCCGTAACGCCCTGCCTAAAAAGCAAACCAGACTAGACTTCAATTACGGCTTTTTAGTGCGGAAAAGATGCCTCTGATAGGTCCAGTTTTATCCCAAAGGTAAGTGCCAGCGAGCATGTTTGTCACGTTAGGGCACCGTGCCCAAGAATCACCTGGAGGCTCTGGTGAGGTGGGACTTCTGGCTCCACACTGGAGCTTCTGACCCAGCGAGTCTGGGATCGGGCCAACGGCACTTTCTGCGGTGACCGTCCTCAAGTAAGCACGGGGACAGGCAGGCGCCTGAATAACTCCCAGGCTGGCTGGACGAGGTGGAGGACCCCCAAATACTGAAAACAGAAGCAGGCTCCCCACGGCGAAGACAGCTATGCGGGAATTAAGCAACAGCAGTTAAGCTTGGTGTCTGTGAGCACAGTGAGCATTTGGGACGGGCTGGCCCTTCCAAGGATGGGGTGCGAGAGGCGGGAATGGGCTCACGAGCACTCACTGGCTCAGGCTGGTACTTAGCACTGCTGTCAAGGTCCGATCAGCATGGAGGCTGTGCGTCTCTCAGGCATGGGGCACGTGCTGAACCTCAGCAGAGGTCAAAAGCACTAACAGAGGGAGGGAGACAAGGAACTGCTGATTCTTGGATCCAGCCTACCCTCTGGCTCAGAAAATGAACCAAAGGAAAGGATGGCTCAGAAAAGCAAGACCAGATGTATCTGCTACCGCTAAGCAGGCCCTGCTCCCGATTTCCGTGCAGAACTCCATCTTCTGAATCTAGGCAGTGACCTGGGTGAAGGTATCTGCCTATGGAGGCTGCTCCCCGGGCACTGGGGCTGGCCTGGCAGTTACGATAGCCAGGAGGGGGTCCTTCTCCCTCCTCCTGAGTCCAGGGTCCTCAGACAGAGAGGACAATCTTCTCAGTCAGAGAGTCAGACAGGAGAGGTCTGGACTTCGGGGACAATCTTCCTAGTCAGAGAGGGGAGGCCCGGATTTCAGGGACAATCTTCCCAGTCAGAGAGGGGGCGTCTGGACTTCAGGAACAATCTTCTCAGTCAGAGAGTCAGGGGAGGTCTGGACTTCGGGGACAATCTTCCCAGTCAGAGAGGGGAACCCTGGATTTCAGGGACAATCTTCCCAGTCAGAGAGGGGAGGTCTGGACTTCAAGGAACAATCTTCTCAGTCAGAGAGTCAGACAGGGGAGGTCTGGACTTTGGGGACAATCTT
>NW_023270447.1:87533944-87642963 GCF_011800145.1 Mirounga leonina | reverse complement strand
ATCTTCCAGTCAGAGAGGGGAGGCCTGGACTTCGGGGACAATCTTCCAGTCAGAGAGGGGAGGCCTGGACTTCGGGGACAATCTTCCCAGTCAGAGAGGGGAGGCTTGGGCTTCAGGGACAATTCTTCCAGTCAGAGAGGCGAGGCCAGAACTTTAGGCAAGGGTGAATAATCAGTCAGTGGATGAAATCTGACTGTGTTCCACAAAGTATAAAGCACACAAGTCAGCAATCTTTAGCCAAGTCAGACTTTCCTGCAAAGTTGCAACCCAAGGTCAGAGTGAATGTACTTAGATTTGAATGTCCAATCTCTTCTACTGAAAGGCCTTTGGTGAGCTTCTGCTGCATTAACACAAGATGTTTAAAAGGCCTGGGGCTCGGTTCAGAGCCCTGATTTTGCCTTCAATTCATTTCTCCTACCAGGGGCCCTCTTGAGCCCCAGGCCCAACACCTCTCACTGCAGAGCCAGGGCCGCTGGTCCAGCGAGGCAGGAGGAATACAAGAAAACCGGAAGTCATCTCTACCAAGGGAGTTTTAAGTTCCCAGAACTTAAATTTTAGGCACTAAAGAAAAAGTGGATTCTGGCAATATAGCTCTTGAATGTTCCAATTCCTGGAAAAAGAGGCGCCCTCTTCATCCAGGAGATGTGGAAATTCATTCAGGAAACCTTCCCAATCCGACAGCACGTATCTCAGCAAGTACGAACGTAACTTCTGCATCCATCATCTACTGACTATGCACCTATGATCTGCTGACCCCACTCTGGTGTGGGGACGGGGGGAGGGCCAGGAGGCAGGAGGACATCCTGGGCCTTGGGGGATGCACGAAGAAAGAGATGGGCAAGAAATCACAGCTGTGCAAAATTATAACCATGAGCAGTTCTGAACCATGAGAACAAGCACTTCTAAAATGCCCAATCTGGGGGAAGAAGCGTGGTGCTGAGAACAAGTCCCAGTTTTGCACCACACGTTCCCTCCCCTGCCAGGCTTGGAGAGGAATCCAACGATTTTTACCACGATTTTTACCACCAGCCTTAGTTAAGTGTCCTCTTGCATTTCACAATGATGTTGAAAGCTGGGAGGAATTTTTCTGCTCTTGCGCTGATCTCCAGAAAACCTGACCCAGCGGCAGGAAGGTGATGGTGGCTCAGAGGAGTTTCAGAGACCTGTCCAGATCTGTGAGTGACTTCCATCCAGGTTAGAGCCTGGGCAGAGAGAAACCTGCCTTAAGAGTGGGGGACCTCACACTAAAAAAGAGAATGACAGGCCAATATCCCTGATGAACATGGATGCAAAAATTCTCAATAATCGAGAATTCAATAGTACGTTAAAAGAAATATTCACCACGATCAAGTGGGATTTCTTCCTGGGCTACAGCAGTGGTTCATTATTCACAAATCAATCAATGTGATACATCACATTAATAAAAGAAAGGATAAGAACCATATGATCCACAATAGATGCAGAAAAAACATTTGACAAAATATGGCATCCTTTCTTGATAAAAACCCTCAACAAAGTGGGGATAGAGGGAACATACCTCAACATCATAAGGCCATATACGAAGACCCACAGCCAATATCCTCCTCAATGGGGAAAAACTGAGAGCCTTTCCCCTACAGTCAGGAATGAGACGGGAACGTCCACTCTCACCATTACTATTTAACATAGTACTGGAAGTCTTAGCCTCAGCAATCAGACAACAAAAAGAAATATAAGTTATTCAAATCAGGAAGGAAGAAGTTAAACTTTCACTATTTGCAAATGACATGATACTGTAAACCCGAAAGACTCCACCAAAAAACTGCTAGAACTAATACATGAATTCAGCAAAGCTGCAGGATATAAAATCAATGTGCAGAAATCTGTTGCATTTCTATACACCAATTATGAAGCAGCAGAAAAAGAAAGCAAGGAATTGATCCCATTTGTAACTGCACCAAAAACAATAAGATAACTAAACCTAACTAAAGAGGAAAAAGGTCTGTACTTTGAAAACTACAGAACACTCATAAAAGAAATCGAATACGACATAAAGAAATGGAAAAGCGTTCCATGCTCATGGATCGGAAGAACAAACATCGTTAAAATGGCTATACTACCCAAAGCTACCTACACAGTTAATGTAATCCCTATCAAAATAATACCAGCATTTTTCATGGAGCTAAAACAAATAATCCTAAAATTTGTACAAAACCACAAAAGACCCCGAATAGCCAAAGCAACCCTCAAAAAGAAAACCAAAGCTGGTGGCATTACGATTCCGGACTTCAGACTCTATTACAAAGCTGTCATCATCAAGACAGTATGGTTCTGGCACAGAAACAGACACATAGATCAGTGGAACAGAATAGAGAACCCAGAATTGGACCCACAACTTTATGGTGAACTAATCTTTGAAAAGGCAGGAAAGAATATCCAATGGGAAAAGACAGTCTTCAACAAATGTTGGGAAAACTGGACAGCAAAACGCAGAAGAATGAAACTGGACCACTTTCTTACACCATACACAAAAATAAATTCAAAATGGATGAAAGACCTAAATGTGAGACAGGAAACCATCAAAATCCTAGAGGAAAACAGAGGCAGAAACTTCTTTGACCTCGGCTGTAGCAACTTCTTATTAGACATGTCGCCGGAGGCAAGGGAAACAAAAGCAAAAATGAACTATTGGGACCTCATCAAGATAAAAAGCTTCTGCACAGTGAAGGAAACAATCAACAAAACTAAAAGGCAGCCCACAGAATGGGAGAAGATACTTGCAAATGACGTATCTGATAAAGGGTTGGTATCCAAAATCTATAAAGAACTTCTCAAACTCAACACCCAAAACCCAAATAATCCAGTTAAGAAATAGGCAGAAGACATGAATAGACACTTTCCCGAGGAAGACACCCAGATGGCTAACAAACACATGAAAAGATGCTCAACATCACTCGGCATCAGGGAAATAGAGATCAAAACCATGATGAGATACCACCTCACATCTGTCAGAATGGCTAGAATTAACAACACGTGAAACAACAGATGTTGGCGGGGATGCGGAAAAAGGGGAGCGCTCCTACACTGTTGGTGGAAATGCAAACTGGTGCAGCCACTCTGGACAACAGTACGGAGGTTCCTCAAAAAGTTTTTTTTTTTTTTAAGATTTTATTTATTTATTTGACAGACACAGCGAGAGAGGGAACACAAGCAGGGGGAGTGGGAGAGGGAGAAGCAGGCTCCCCACGGAGCAGGGAACCCGATGCGGGGCTCGATCCCAGGACCCTGGGATCATGACCTGAGCCGAAGGCAGACGCTTAACGACTGAGCCACCCAGGCGCCCCGGTTCCTCAAAAAGTTAAAAACAGAGCTACCCTATGACCCAGTGATTGCACTACTGGGTATTTACCCAAAGGATAAAAAAAAAATACAGATTCAAAGGGACTCATGGCCCCAATGTTTATAGCAGCAGTACCAACAATAGCTAAACTATGGAGAGAGCCCAAATGTCCATCGACTGATGAAAGAATAAAGAAGATGTGGTACATATATACAATGGAGTATTACTCAGCCGTCAACAAGAATGAAATCTTGCCATTTGCAACAACGTGGATGGAGCTAGAGTGTATTATGCTAAGCGAAATAAGTCAGAGAAAGACAAATACCGTATGACTTCACTCGTATGTGGAATTTAAGAAACAAAACAGATGAACATATATAAGGAGGAGGAGGAGAGAGGGAAACGACAGAGAACAGACTGAGGGGTGCTGGAGGGAGGTGGGGGAGGGAATAGATGGGTGGTGGGCATTAAGGAGGGCACTTGTTGGGATGAGCACTGGGTATGGTATGTAAGTGATGAATCACTGAATTCTACTCCAGAAACCAATATTGCCCTGTATGCTAAGTAAAATTTAAAGATATAAAAATAAATAAAGAAGCCTAAATACAAGGTAAAAAAAAAAAAAAAGAGTGGCGGATCTCAGGGACAGGGCCATGAAAGACTTACTTGGATGTTTTCAGCCTCAAAAACTAATCATCAGTCCAGGTCGAGGGGACCAGCTTTTCCAGAGGGGCAGCCAGCACCCCCGTTGCTCCCAAATTTCACAAGCCACCTGTGCCTGCCCTTGGAGAAAAGAAAAGGTCACACATCCCTGGTGGATGATACTGGTGCGTGCTTGTCCCTCCCTGACCCTGGGTGAATGGCGAGCATGTCTGCTGGCCCTTGGGGGCTGCCTGCCAGAAGCCTGTTGCCTCTGCTCTCTGCAGAGCCGGGGACTTACTCATCTAATGCCTCTGAGTATGAAGAATCCTTAAGTGTTTTCCAGTCTAGTCCTTACCAGATGGACGGCTTAAACAGCCAACTCTGGGAGGCAGCAAGTTCATCGGGAGGGAGAACAGCTCACATGCTTGAGGACCACCCACCCGGATGCTCACTGGGGAGAGGGGTTGTCTGGCAGGTGAAAGGTGAACAGCAGATGCCATGATTGTCTAGAACTGCCCTTGCCTTAAAAGAACGGAGTATAAAACACATGTATTTTAGGAGTGAGCTTAATTGTCAGTTATTGACCGCCCCAGTCAGTTAGAAATCTGAATAAATGTCAAGTTTCTGACGTAGCAGATCCTGGTTGCCTGCCCCAAATCCATGCCCCTCTGCTCCCGCTCAGAGGCCCTGACTTGGTTCAGGTAAACCTAGCCTCCCCTCCTCAAGTCACATGCCTCACGAACGCCATGCCGACAGGCCCTTCCCTTGCCACTGACTGGTTGGGACCGGGGCCTGAGGCATCACTGTGGCCAATGAGATGTGTGAGAAAGTCAGCCGAGGCTTTGGAAAGGGTTCTCTCACTCATAACAAGACAGGCCCAGGAAGGGCTGGCCAGGAGCGGAGCTGGTAGAAGACAACGTCAGTATACGACGGCCGAGCAGAAATATGGAGAGAACCCAACTCCTTGACATCCCTAAGCCACTGGATACAACCCACCCCGAAACTGCCGACCTCCAGACTTCGGTTTTGTAAAATGTTTACTGTTCCGATTACTTAAGTCATTTTGAGTAGGACTTGGCTCTTACTCGCAGAGGAAGGAATCCTAACTGATACATAGTCTAAGCAATTTGGGCATCACAAATTACCTTGGAATTTGAAAAAAAAAAAAAAAAGGAAACCATTTAACAAAAACATCTCTGTTCAACAGCAGCAGAAACAGCATCCCCATCCTCTCCCTGCAAAAATAGACCAAGCCAGGAGAGTTTAGGCAGGTGGCCCCTGCACTGTGCCCTTCCCGGTGACCTTGTGCGGGGTGGTGTTCCATGATGGCAGCAGACAGGAGAGCGCATGGACTGCTCAGACTTTCAACCAAGTCCTCGGTTTGGGTGGGGAGGGGGGGTCCCGGGTTTGTTCTTCAGACCTGTGCACCCTTCCTGGCCTCGGGCCAGAAATCCCCCCAAACGCTAAGGGCTAACTACAGTGGGGGTGAAAATGCTAGAGACAGGCTTTCACAAGGAGAGATTTCAGAACTTCACAATTTCAAAATAAAATCTAGCCCAGGGGGTTGTAACATAAATTTGAGTTTTGGAAGAAGCCCAGACTACCCACCCCCCACCACACACGTAATGTTTCTCTGAGTAGGGACTGAGGGAGCTGCCCCATTTTAACACGGAGCCCTGCTGCTGGACAGAGGCAGCCCCCAGCCCAACCCCCCACCTTATGGAAAAGGAAAACAGCCCCCCAACCACCATAAAGCCTTCCATAGGCTTTCCATCTGTAGTTACTAAAAAACCATGTCCCCAGCCCTCCAATAAGGATCACTGAGCACCTGGGATACTGTTTCTGGACCTTGCCTTCCCTGCCACCGTTAAGCAACCAGGCTCCGTAAGACATTGACTTTTTGGAACAAGGGATCAAACAATTAGGAATGTTTTTCTAATGCCAAGGCCAAATTTCCCACAAACACAGTAAATCCTCTAGAAACAAACTCAGGATTTTCTTCACTCATCCCAAAGGTCTTTTTCCCAAGCTGTAAGTGTTCCCTGAAGTTGAGAGTGAACTAAACCAGCAGCAGGGGGAAAAAAAAAGGTGGGTTACCTGCTTTGTGGGCTGAGGGAGGATCGGGGACTGGGGACCGCAGACAGACCTCAAGGCTGGCTCCACCTGTCCGACCTGTCGGGCTTGCCGCCTCCGGGTCTGGCACCAGGCTCCGCTGCTAGGAGCTGGGCCCACTGCCAGCACCTGGGCCCCTCTGTAGGTGCGCGTTCACCTGCAGAGAGGTGCTCCCCAGGCTGCTCCCACCCTGTGACCCCCCACCGCCAGCCCATCCCCACCAGCACATCCTTCCTGAGTCCTTTGTATCCAAGCCTAAAGCTGGTGGTGAGAAAGAACAAAAAGGAAGAGGAAGGAGAGAAGAGGAGACAGGAAAAACCCGGTTCCCACACCCACCCACAGTTCCTGGGTGAGACGGTCAGGGCGGTGGAGCTGGGTGGGACCAGGAGCCTGAGCAAGGCCGTCATGGTCATCATCATCGGGAGCAAATTCCAGGGCTGCTCTTTCCCTCTGGGTGGCTATTTTGGGAAAGCAGCTTTACTCCAGCAGACTGGCTACCGCCGACACTGGAATCCGGAAGCCCCCAAGCTCTGCCAGGCCCCAGCGCAGGTAAAGGCAGGGGGAACGGCCCCAGAGAGCAAAGGGCAAGTTCCAGGCGCCCTCAAAACTCTGCTCTGAGCACACACGGGCCCACCCATCCCGCTTGTCCCCAGGCCTTCACGAAGGATCACTGAGCACCTGGGATACTGTCTGGCTTGCAAGAGGGGGTCCTGGCCTGCTGTCTGAACCGGGGCACTGATGGGCAAAGCTGGTGGGGCTGCTGGTACCGGGCCCACCAATATCACGGCCTTTTTCTTGCCATCCGGGACTCAGAGTCCTTGGTGGCCAGATCTAGCTTCTCTGCCCTTGCATTCTCTGATGCTCGCCAAGTGCAAGTCCCTAGTGAGCGTGTGAGCTCACGGCATAGGTGTGTGGGAAGGAGGCGGGCGGGGGGTGCGGGGGCATTCCAACCACTGCTCAAGTTCAACTGCGTGCTTTGGAGGCGGCCGAGTACGCCGAGCCTCTGAGAGCCACCGCAGCAGAGAAGAGCGGCACCCAAGAGCCGTGAGCATAACCGAGATCTTCCGATAACCGGGGTTTTCCAGTGCAAGGGCAGATGCTAAGTATAAAGTCCCTACCGGGAAGCCAGAAGTCATTTCCCTGAGCAGACAGTGAGGCAGGGAGAGCTGCCGGAGGGAGAAGCTTGGTGGAACTCAGGCAGAACCCAACCTCCTTCCTCGGGGTCACCCCGCTCCTCAAAGGAGGAAAGGAGAAGGCTGCCTGGGCCAGGCGGGGCCTCAGGGCACCACTGTGTTTTGTGAAGCCCCACCTCAAAGTCAACAGCGAGTTCTGGCCCCCAGAGGAGGTAGCAAACCGGCCAGCCCTGCTCAAGGGGCCTGATGCCCAGCAGTGGGCCATGACCCGGCTGGGTCTATCCTGGAGCCTAACTCTTCCTCTTCCTCCTCCTCACTCTCAAACAGCCAGTCCTGGGTCACAGGCTTTCAGAAAATCCCCCAAGCCCCAGCCAACTTCAGGCCGCCCTGGCCCTTAGATCATCTGCTAGTCACTGGGCTAAGACCCAAACTGATGGGCGAGAAATGCTGAGCGATTTCAGAAAACCAAACTGCAAAGGTGCTCACGATAAAATCTTCGGCGGGAGCACCCCAAGCTCTGAAAGACTCTAGGGAAGCACTTACCAAACAGGCCTAAAAAAGAAGCTGAGGCTGCTTCCCCCAATGTAGTAGACAAGAATCTTTCAAATTTACATATAAAGTCCCATGATAAGTCATTTGGGATCCCCCAAAGTAGGAAGGCGGCTTGTGGTTACAGCAGGGTGAGTCAAGGAAACAAACAAATGAGCCGGATGAGGTCAGCCTTTTGGAAAAGGAACAAAGAAAAACTGCTCCCAGGCAAGAGGCAGCTCATGATGCCCAAGCGGTGGTCACAGAACGCCCATTTCTGAATCCTGGAGTTCAGTGAGTCTCAATGGGGGTGTGGGGAGTGACCTGTCCCCCAGGGGACATCTGGCAATGTCTGGAGACGCTTTGGGTTGTCACAACTGGAGACGGGAGGGTGCCCCTGGCACCTAGTGGGTGCAGACCAGGGACGCGACTAAATATCACACGGCACACAGGACACCCCCAAACACAGAGAATCACCCTGCCCCAAGTGTCAGCAGTGCCATGATTGAGAAAGAGCCTCACACAATGCAAAAGAGTTTTCTCTCTTCTTTAAAAGTCCTGGGCGGGCGCCTGGGTGGCTCAGTTGGTTAAGCGACTGCCTTCGGCTCAGGTCATGATCCTGGAGTCCCTGGATCGAGTCCCGCATCGGGCTCCCTGCTCGGCGGGGGGTCTGCTTCTCCCTCTGACCCTCCCCCTCTCATGTGTTCTCTCTCATTCTCTCTCTCTCAAATAAATAAACAAAATCTAAAAAAAAAAGAAAAAAATTAAAAATAAAAAAAAAGTCCAGGGCAAATGGTCACCTTTAGTCAGTGGACATGTCCCTTGGCCCCGAGGGCCACTGGTGGGGACCCCTCCTGTCTGTGACGAGGCTGGGTGCTCACGGGCTCTGCGTCTTTGGAGGGACCTCTGGGAACAGACCGCAGCTTGGGCGAGCTGCCCAGCCCCTGGCCGAGGGCTCTGAGGGCTCCGGAGCTCAGAGCTTGCCCCCCGGCGGCTCAGCCCTGAAGGGCTCACACTGAAGCTGTGGAGAAAGAAGGATGACACCTACACCGTCACAGCCAACGGCCTCACCCTGGCAGGTGCTTCACGGGTGCTGGCGACCTTTCACACACTTTGTCCTGCCTGAATAAATAAGAGCCTCACGCATGAAGCATTCTGCGCTCCTGACCTGCCAGCCCAGGGGAACAGCAGAGGCCCCACGTCCAAGTGCACAGGGGTGCGCCAGGGAGAGCCGGGCGCATCCGCCTTTACATCACATGAAGGCAGGGCATGGAAGCTGGGAAAGGATCGAGGGTCCACCCCGGCTCCCCGGGATAAGCTCCTGACTGGTGCGCCCCCGGGGTCCAGAGCTGAGCTGATGGCAGACACATCTGGGGGGTACCCCCGCACCTAGCTGTACACCTCTGGATGCGAGTCCCGCAGAGAGAGCAGCTGCGGAAATATAAGGAGCACATCACGCTCCTGGAGTTTTTTCTGGTCTGCCACAGGCTCAGCAAACGGTCAACAGAAACCAACCCAGGAGCTGGGCGGATGGGAAGGACACAGGCCCAGAGCTGACAGCGGCCGCCTTTGGGGAGTTGGGAACTGGGGGGAGATGCAGGCCGGACATGGGCCTAACCCACCCAACCTCATCTACCTCTGACCGGTTGACTTTTTATGAGTTACTACTAATTTTATCATTTTAAAAGAGCATTTAAAGGAAAAGAATGAGGGCAGAATATCTTGTACAGACACCCACTTTCCTGGGATTACGCCTCACCTGCTCAGGGAACTCTCCACTGCAGGTTTGCATGGGCAGCTGTCCCCGGTCACCAGACCCCAGAAAACCGGCCCGTGCAAGACCACAAAGGCCAAAGAGAAAGGGTAGAGGCGGCGAGACGGCGCCTGGTGCCAAACAAGGAAATGAGAAAACCGGCCCACGTGCCAGGCCAGGAGCCTGGGCGGGAGGGAGGCTGCAGGCCCGACACCCCCATGTCTCCTGCCAACACCCCCTGAGCAGATGGCCGTCCCCACCGATCGTCCCCTCAGACCCAGATAAGGTTCTGGATCCATCGCTCACCACTGAGGTTCGCACTGAGGAAAGTCATGCACGGCTAAAATCCAGAAGCTTGCCAACTTCTCGTTACCCAGCCTGCTCTCAGTTCGAACAAGGCACAGCACCCCCACTTCCCGACCCCTCGGGACCTGAGATCTGGTTTTCCACTTAAAATTCTGCCTCAGGGGCACATGGGTGGCTCGATTAAGTGTCTGCCTTCAGCTCAGGTCATGATCCCAACCTGGGATCGAGCCCCTCGTTGGGCTCCCTGCTCAGCGGGGAGTCTGCTGCTCCCTCCCCCTGTTCCTGTGCTCTCTCTCTCTCCCTCTAAAATAAATAAATAAATAAAATCTTTAAAAAAATAAAATAAAACCCTGCCTCAGCCTCAGGCCTGAGCTCGGCACTGTCCCCACCGCTTCGACCTCTTACTTCTTTCCATCATGCATTCCGGGCTCCCCTCCACTGGCTTTGTTACCCACAGCCTGGCGAACAACTCTCACATAAGGGTCACCTTTCCAAGCCCCCTATCCTACAAGAGGGACACAGACACCTAGAGACAAGGCCAGAGCTGGGGGGACAGGGGCTGACCCAATGGGACAACTCACAAACTCTAACATTCTTATGAGCATCTACTTTCCCCTAACATCAAAGGCAAAACCAGAGATGCAACGTTTGGAGGTAAACCATCACGTCTTAATACCGTATACACCTCATTAACTGTTGTAAAGAAAAATAAGTAGGTTGAGAAAATAATACTCAGAATAATAATCTAAAGTTTGGGGGCGCCTGGGTGGCTCAGTCGTTAAGCATCTGCCTTCGGCTCAGGTCATGATCTCAGGGTCCTGGGATCGAGCCCCGCATCGGGCTCCCTGCTCCGCGGGAAGCCTGCTTCTCCCTCTCCCCCTGCTTGTGTTCCCTCTCTCGCTGTGTCTCTCTGTCAAATAAATAAATAAAATCTTAAAAAAAAAAAAATCTAAAGTTTGTGTCTATGTGCATCTTTAGCTTGCACATAGGCAAGCTAATATCCGCTACAAAGGCAAACAAAAGCAACGTTCCCAGTGGGCTGGACAGAGAAGTCACTTCACTCACACAAGTGCAGTGAAGGGGGGCATGCAAAAGGGGAGCCGCTCCCCGTAGCCCCAGTCCAGGGTCCTGGAAAGGGCTGCCGGCTCTGGGGGTTAATAACCGGTGATCTGGGATGCGGGACCGAAGAGAACAGAAGACATACAGAAGCCAAGTCAGTGAATTAATGCGGGAACCTACTGCTGTCCCTCAAAGGAAGGGCTCAAGCATCAAGTTTGTTTATAAGAGCATCAGGACCCAGTGTCCGAATGTGGGCGGACAGCTCAAGGCTGGCCCGAGAGACGTTATAAGGGAGGGATGTGTGTGGACCCCCAAGTGTTGTCCCTTCTGCTCCTGTTCCCACCTATGGATGGCTCACTTTCCACCTACGCCCTCACGTCCTGGACGTCCTCAGACCTTGCCAGACCACTGGTTCACTGAGCTAAACCTGCCCTCAGAAGAATAACAGACCCCGTGATTTGCAAACTCATCATCGGCTGAGTTGGGAGCCTCTTCCTGGTCAGGGGATTTCTGCATTCGAGGGCAGAGTGAATCTGCTATCTGGCTTCAGCCAAAAGAACAAAGCTCTCATTTTTAAACGGCAGCCACAAACCAGCTCACCGAAGGAGCCTGCGTGGGGGCGGCAGCGGCAGGGGAGAGCTCTCCCAGATCGCAGGCCGGGGCCTTCTGCACCCCGATGCCGGCTTTCCCACCGCTGTGCCTGCCCCGAGCATCCTTCCTGCCAGCTTCACCAACTGGCTCCTGCCCGTCCCTCGGGCCTCCAGAGGGACGCAGCCCTGCTGGATTCCGGACGGCTGGCCTCTACAACTGTGAGAGGGTCAATTTCTGTTGTAGGCCCCCCAGTTTGTAGTCAATCTGTTACAGCCGCCACAGGAAACACACCCCAGGAGTCATCCATTAACTCATGAGACAGCAGCGGGGGGGGGGGGGGTGGCCGGAGCATGAAAAAAGGGGGGGGGGGGGGGGGGGGGGGGGGGGGAGGGGGGGGCGCGTCAGGGAGAGGAAAGGGTAAAGGAGCGGGGGGGGGGGGCAGGGAGGGAGGAGTGAGAGAGAGGCCTCTGAGCAGCCCGAACTCCTATGACCAAGTTCCTTCCCTTCCTCAGAAGGTATGGTCACCCCCAATGTGATGTTTTGTGAATATTCACATACTCTGTTCATCAACAGTCTGCCTTCGGCTCAGGTCATGATCCCAGGGTCCTGGGATCGAGCCCCGCATCGGGCTCCCTGCTCAGCAGGAAGCCTGCTTCTCCCTCTCCCACTCCCCCTGCTTGTGTTCCCTCTCTCGCTGTCTCTCTCTCTGTCAAATAAATAAATAAAATCTTTAGGAAAAAAAAATCAATAGTCCCCTTGGATAAACAGTCACCCCCAACGCGACAGGGAGCTGAAATTCAAAACCAGGTAAGTGACACAACTACTATGAAACGGAAGCAATGAATCAAAGCCATGCTTTGTTCTCCCATGATACCCGCTCCCTTCCTCGGATATCGGGGTGGGGCAGGCTGCCCTTGAGATCCCCTCGTTCACTCATACCTCACACACAGTGCCGACCTGCCACGGGGATGCGAGTTCCGGACCCACAGTGATTCGGAAGCAGAAGCTCAGAAGGGCGGAGAAGGTTTGCTGCACTCAGATCCACTGACAGAACCAAAGGGAGACAAGCGGGGGCAGAGAACAGAAGGGATGGAAATGGTCTCAGGCATAGCGGCCAACATTAAAGCCCCGTGCTCTGAGGCTGGGGCCTTGGGGCCAGTTCCACACTCTGCAGCACAGCCACGAACGTCCCACGCGGTAATCTGGTTCGGCAGGAAAAGGTGAATTGTGTTTATTCTGCTTTAAGAAGCACACTGTTCCCTTTGCCTGCCTGTCCCTGCAGTGGGCTCGGGGGTGGTCCCCCTGCCCACAGGGAGCGACACCACCCACGGTGTCCCAGGCAGAGGGCGTCCACTCTCTCCTCCTGGTTCACACCACCCTGGATGCCGGGGAGGGAGGCGGCCACGACCGGACCAACGCCCTGCGCGGTATGGGACGCACACGCGGAAGGAGGTCGCCAAAGTGTGTGGGACCCGCGGACACGGGAATGAAAGGATGAAGGGATACATCGACGAATGGATGAACGTTCACGTTTTGGAGAAACGTCTGAATTCTTCACTGGGCTCCTCCTTCTGTCTCTGCTGACTCTGCCTCAAGCTTGACTTCTCTCATAAAATTCCTGGGACCGTTTAACCATGGAAATAGCCGTGACAGCATTAACTCCCTGGAGGGCAGATACCTGTGATATACAGGCGGATCAGGAAAAAATGCCAGAAATGCTGCTTGGTGTCTTAACCGCTTTTTTCTTTTAAGTTGCAAAGTGTTGGTATGACAGGAACCTACAAGGACAAAAGACCCACAAATAAAATGAGAAACTGGGGTGTGGGGTGGGGGGCACCTGGGTGGCTCAGTAGGTTAAGCACCTGCCTTTGGCTCAGGTCATGATCCCGGGGTCCTGGGATCGAGCCCCGCATTGGGCTGCCTGCTCAGCGGAAGCCTGCTGCTCCCCCTGCTTGTGCTCTGTCTCTCTCTGTCCAATAAATAAATAAAAATCTTAAAAAAAAAAAAAAAAAAGAAAAAAGAAAGAAAGAAATTGCAGTGGAGAGACCCCAAGGTGGCTCCCACGATGGCAGCCTCCTGGTGTTCACACCCTGGTGCCTTCCCTTCCCCAAAGGGGGGTGGGGGAGAGACCCGCGACTGGCTTCCAACCAGCAGAATATGGCAAAGATGGTGGGCAGCCCCTCCCACGGTACAGTCCCCTAAGTGCCTGCACACCCTTTTCCATTCCCATGGCACCCTGCAGGTCACCGCCTTCTCGGCAGCTGCTGAGTCATGCCCCATGCATTCGAGCCCGGCTCTGCCATGACCACGCTTACGTCTATGTTTCCTCATATGTAAAATGGGGACAACAATAGTTTCCTCACAGTGTTGACACAAGGATTAAATAAGGTAAGGTTTGGAAAGTGCTTACAACAGCGCCTGGCACACAGTAAGAGCTCAATAAATGTTTGTTATTTATGCATGACTTATGCACCTTCTGCCGTCCTGACGGGACCACAAAGTCTGCGAGGGCATAGACGGTCTGTCTCACCGGCTGTTGACCACAGCCTTCGACCCGGGGTGGATCGAGGAGTACCAATGACCACCTTCCGGGATCCTCCTAGCGAATGCACACAGGAGTTAAAATGGGTTGAGAAACGTTCAATTCTTGCCCAGTACCCCTGAGGAAATGAGGGGTAAAACGAGGACCATCGCACTCACAGACGATGTTCTTTATATTTCTCCGCTGCCATAAAGAAAACTTGTAACAAAGTTAATTTGACACATATTTAAGGAGAAGCAGAAGTGTTAGCCTCCAGGACAGTAATTAGGCTTCACTGGAAACAGTTCACATAAATGAGCATAATTAGTACTATGCGATCACCGTGGCAGCTCACATTTCTGGAAGCATTTGAGCAAAGGTGTGATTCTTTGGTGCAGGGAAGAGAATGAGAGAGGCGGTGGAAGAGTTTGCTTTTTTTCTCCAGTCAGTGTTGAATGATGTGGCTTATGAGTGGCTAAAGGGGAAGGAGGGTTTGAAGCGTTTGGGTGGTTAGATGCATTTGAGGGGATGGAACAGTCCTCAGCGGGAGCCAAAGTGGGGTGCAGGCTTGGAACCGTGGCGCAGTCGGTGAGGGGAGTTATGCCTGAGACTTGACAGGGAAGGAGCCCAAGGTGAACTCTGCCTGGTCTGAGGTTCTTACCCTGGCTGATTCCACTTCTCCCTCCAAAGGCCCATGCAGTCTCCCAGGGTCCGTCTGCATCCTACCCGGCGCCCCTCATCTGGTTATGCCCAGGGAGGGGGTGATCAGGGCAGGAAGATAGCTGGGCGGTACCCGGGGTGAGTAACTTCAACACAGCTCCCTCCCCGAGCCAGCAACTTTCCCAGAAGATTATCAAGAACTGTTTCTCCATCTCTCCAGGTCAGAGGCAAGGGATGTTAATCTCCTTCGGGGTTTGACAACACCTTCTGACAGCCACCAGCCTTGCCGAGGTCCTGGAGGAGGGGCTGTATTGAGTGGGGCTCGATCACGTGGTCTAGGATTCGAAACTGGCCTCACCCCACCATCGGTGGTGGGTTTCATAATAAAGGGGTTATGAGGAGAGTAGTCTTATCCACTTTCATTTCAAGTCTATTTTAATGAATTTTATCGTGACCCGATGTGACAGCCTCAGAATGTTTTTTTTTTATTTAAAAAAAAATTTTTTTTTAAAGATTGTATTTATTTATTTGAGAGAGAGAGAGAATGAGAGACAGAGAGCATGAGAGGGAGGAGGGTCAGAGGGAGAAGCAGACTCCCTGCCAAGCAGGGAGCCCGATGCGGGACTCGATTCCGGGACTCCAGGATCATGACCTGAGCCGAAGGCAGTCGCTTAACCAACTGAGCCACCCAGGCGCCCTCAGAATATGTTTAATGCCAGGATTAGGGATCAATTTGATTCAAGTCAGCTCACCCCTGCCCCCCACCCTCCTACTGCCAAGATAACTCTTTCTCCTCCAGATGGACCCTCCCTTTCTTCCTCCTTCTTTCCCAGGGGAGGTGACAGGAATAGGGCAGGCGTGCCCACGTGCAAGAGGTCAGGTGGGAAGCTGGGAGGAGTGAGTCAGCACCACTCTCAGAACGGGACAAGCAGAGCATCGAATGACAGTGCGGTAAGAGGTCACTTGGTACCACAGAGGTCAAGGTGGGGCCCCAGGGTGAGACTGGTCAAGACCATGGGCTCCATGCACAGGACCTCCCTCACGAGACACGGGCGTCCCTTGCCACCTGCTCATAGCTAGCAACTCCGGAGCAGGGTGTATCTCGTTTGTATCAACCCAAGGCATTTTCCTCCACTTAATGAATTTTTTTTTAAGTAGGCTCCACACCCAGTGTGGAGCCCAAGGAGGGGCTCGAACTCATGACCCTGAGATCAAGACCCGAACTGCGATCAAGAGTCAGACGCTGAACCGACTGAGCCACCCAGGTGCCTCCATTTTACTCCATTTAGATATCTGCAATCCTAGCTAGCAACAGCAAAAATGAAAGCATCAGTTTTTAGTAAGGGGAAGTTGAGAGAGACATTTGCAATGCAAAAATCAATCAAACAACTCCAAAAACCTCACTAAATCCTATCTATCAGTGTAGAGGAAGGTTCTTCTGATTTAGCCAAAGCACTGAGTATCTGTGAAAGAAAAAGCCCTTTATCTCTGTGGACGGGTCTTAAGAGCTGTCACATCATCCGGCCCCATCGTCCATACATGTTATCTCACGTACTTACACCGCGACTCTACAAAGGAGGTCCTAACACATTAGCCTAATATTAGAGATGAAGAACCAAACCCAGGAAGGTTAAGTCCTGTTTGTGCAGTTAATGGCAGACAGAGGTGGGCCTGGACACCAAGTCCTTGACCAGGAAATCCTGTACTTCGTGGACACTGCGGGCCCCCACAGGGGCCCAGGTGCTTATGAATGGAGAAAACCGATCCATACCGGCTGCCAAACCCCAGCATCTCGCAGCCTCCGCGTGGCATCTGCAGCCAGACCCAGAGGGGAAAGCCCCAAGGCGAGCCACCAAACGCTCTCATTCCTAAGGACTCCTGAATCACTGAAGCTGAAATTCAAAGTAGCTCCCGCCGGCCCTCCCCGGCTGCACACACACCAGCAGTCCCCACAGTCACCCTACAAGATAAAGGTGCCGATTTCTATGGGTGTTGGAGCTCCCTACCTTAAGGTCTGATGTAAATCGGTGTTTCTGTTCTCTGTCCTCACATGAGAGACGCAGGCAACCTCCTCAGACCAGGCAGCAAGTGCAAACTCAGCCAGAACTGCTGGGGGGCTTTGGGGGTGGGGCTGTGCCCACATCACCCTAAGGAGGGGAGCCCCCCAACCTCCCACCTCACAGAGCCCAGAGGACGTATTGTCAGGTGCCCCACCTGGGCTGCTTGGCTCTGCCGGGGCGGGGGGGGAGGCTCCCTGGCTGCTCCCCCTGCCCCCCTAGCCACCGGGGGCCTCACTATTCTGCCGCATCAACTCTCCCTTCATAAGAACCTTCCAGCCATCCACAATCCAGCTCCTGTAACACACTTCGAAACATACCTCGTGCCTTCCTCATTCTGCTAATGCCATCCCCTTCCATGTAACTCGCCCTGCTCTGCAACTGTCTCAGAACCCTGGCTGCCCTCCCAAGCTCAGACCCAACCCTTCTACTGCCACAGAACTGTCTTGGCCTCTCCCCAGCCCTGTGAGCCCCTGAAATCCCAGAGCCTCGACTACCCTATTGCATCCCCCAGCCAGCCTTTCCGCTCTGCACACCAGTCCTACCACTTTTTACGCACGCATACAACCATGCATGCATCTACCCGTCCAAGCATCCCACAAGTATTTATCAAGTATCTGCCATATGCCAGGCAGTGTTCTGTCCCTTCTCCTATCCATTCTCTCCCCACTCTCCAAGATGACTGTTTTCCACCTTCTGCTCTCCCCCAAACCTCCACCACCCATCCCCTCAGCAACCTCACCCCATCTTGTGGCATTAGGGACCATCTTAGTCACACCCATGCCCCTGCCCTGACCAACCTCCTACACTCCAGGCTCCAGCACCCAAAACCATCTCCAGTTGGGTGTCCAACAGGCAACGTACTGGAGCCAAAACACAATTCCAGATCCCCATAAAACCCTGCAGCCAGCTCCCCCCCGCCGATAAATGATTCACCCTTCTGCGCAAGCCTTGGACATTGGAGACATCTTTGTCTCCTCCATGGTGTGTCCTATCTCCCCGTGTCCATCCAGCAGTAGACTCTGTCGGTTCTGTCTTCCAACCCTCTGCCTCTAGCCCCACGCTACAGCCCCGTCCAAGCCCCTGCGTGGTTTCCAGCCAGCCCAAGGAACAGCCTCCAGCAGGTCTCCCTGCTACCACTCTTGGCTCTGGATAGTCTTTACACAACAGCCAGAGTGATAGTTTTATTTATTTATTTACTTCAAAGATTTCATTTATTTGACAGAGTGAAAGAGAGAGGCTCGATCCCAGGACCCTGGGATCACCAGAATTTTAAAATGTAAGATTTCTTTTTTTTCGTTTTTTTTTTTTTTTTTTAAAGATTTTATTTATTTATTTGACAGAGACAGAGACAGCGAGAGCAGGAACACAAGCAGGGGGAGTGGGAGAGGGAGAAGCAGGCCTCCCGCCGAGCAGGGAGCCCGATGCGGGACTCGATCCCAGGACCCTGGGATCATGACCTGAGCCGAAGGCAGTCGCTTAACCAACTGAGCCACCCAGGCGCCCTAAAATGTAAGATTTCTAAGTCCCAGGGCACACAAAGCCCTGGATGATCTGGCTCCTGCTTGACTTCACCTGCTACACTCACCTCCAGAGTCAAAGGCTTTCTTGCCAATTTCTCACAAATGCACCAAACACAGGACCTTAGTGCTTGTGACCCTTCTGCCCAGAGACCCTTCTCCTCGCCTATTCAGGTTTCTCCTCAGTGACTTAAACCCTCCCTCCCTCCCCCATCAACACTAACAACCCCTTCTTGGCACTCTTCACCTTCCTACCCCTTCATAGCATTTATCACAACCTAAGCGTTTCAAATGTTCATTGCGTCCAGGTACCACCTGTTTCCTCCAACAGAAGATCAGCTCCACAAAAGCAAGGGTTTGCCTTTTGGGTCATTGCTGTACTCCTAATGCCAAAATAATGTTGGCACATAGCAAGGACTCAATAAATATTTGCTGAAGGAATGAATGAATGGGTCCTGTGTAGCTATTCTCTTAGAACCTATGTCTGACCTCCTGTGGCCCGAGGCTGGGCAGCCTACAACCAGGGGCAACATCCACGACATCGTTCATACGTTCATCTTCCTCCACCTCCTGGCCCAGGGACAAGGGGAGGTACAGGGCCGGGATGGCAATCGGCTTACACGACCACTAGCATGCTGTGATGGAAGGACCTGGGGACCGGTGTATGTTTAGGATTATTGATTAGTGATGTGCACCAAGGCCACGGGGTAGGGAGTAAAAGTACAGTCTCGTGGCTGCCACATCTGTTAACCAGGGGAACCTTGAGGCCAGACAGACAGCAGGATAGGCAGGGCAAAGCAGGCCAGTCCTGGCCAGTCCTCAAGTTTGGGTCGCTCAGGAGACAGGCCACTAACCCACATGGCAGCAGATGCCAATGGGCCCCAGGGTCCCCGCTGACGCTGCCCCATCAGCCCTCTGCCCCTGCACAGACCCTCAAGGAGAATGTTGGCAAGTACAGGAGCCCCGCCTCCTGCCCAGACGCCCCCTCCCCCGCCCAGCCGACCATCTCAGCGGTTACGCACAAGCCGGGATGCCCGGGATGCCGAGACTCAGGGGAGTGGCCCTTTGTCCCAAAGGCATCTCCGACTTGGGGGCAGAGGCAGAACTGGCCCCACATACAGTGGGCCATTCTGCCCCCCTGATGTGGCTCCCAGCATCGGCTAAAGGGTTCCAAAGGCACGAATCCAGGAAGCCCAGCCACTCCTTGCTGCAGGAGACCCTCGTGAATATACCCGGAGGGCACAGGCCCTGGGTCTTTCTGCACAGCCATGCTGTTCCCTTGCTCCCTGTGCCCGAGCAGGCGCAAGAAATAGTGAACGCACAGGAGCATGGGTCCTGTCTCTGCTACCAGGCCACAGCCACCTAACCTGAAGGGGGGGGGGGTCCTCCACACTGCCATTTGCTGACCCAGTCTCCATTCTGACCTGCAGCTCCCAGCTGGCCCCCGCTCTGGCCACTAGGGGTTGGAGAGGAGGAGGGCTCATGTTCACCTTAGGGACCGGAAAGAATGAGACCCCTTCTCCTGTTCCTCTCTTTCAAATGCAAGCTGGCAGACTGGACCCCTGTTACAACATTACTGTAGTGACCACGGACTTTTCATACTGGCCGAGATCTGTCACGGCCACCCTGGGCAGCTAGTCTCCATGTCCCCACTTTCAGGAAGCCGAGGTATTTGCTCCCATCGTAGGCGGGGAAGCAGAGGCAATAAAACCAGAGCCCCCATTTGCACTCCCAGACCAGTGAGCGCTCCTGCGGCCACCACGGAGAGCCAGGAAGAAAGAAAGCACCAGCCACGCAAAACGCAGAAAAGGAATCCTCTCTCTCCAGAGATTATGGAATCAAAGAGCATTTTGTTGCTTCTTGGAAATTTTTCTCCTTATGACTCGGAGGCCACACAATTCAACAGGGTTCCCATTATTATTATTAAAGTTCCTGCCCCCTTCTTTACGAACTTTCAAACAGACTGAGAACACAAGCGTTTACCTGCGCTCACCGCGGGACGGGGCGAGCAAGTCGCGCGGGCTTCCAGCCCCCTCCTCCCCGGGGCTCGGCTGCAGGGCTCCCGCAAAATCTCGAAATCCCCCCGGATCTGCGCGGTCACTGAGGGAAGCAGCCGGGCTCTGAACAAGCCCAGGCAAGCCCAGGCAGAGCCCGCTTCTGGGTCCTCCTCCTGCGCGCACCACCCGGCCCCGGGGCGGGGGACGCGGCTCTCCAGCCCGAGACCCCCGGAGCCGGCTCGCCCCAGACGGGTGGGGCGCCGGCCTCTCCCGCACCTGAAAAGGGAGAGGGCCAGGAGGCGACGGGAGCGACGCCGGGGGCGGCGCCAGCCTGCGCGGGCTTCGGGGCGGGGGCGCTGCCGGCGCCGGGGTCACGTCGGGGGGTGGGGAGGGTGCGCGCCGCCCCGGGCCCCGGCGGGGCGCCCCGGAGGGGGACGGCGCGCGCTCGGGCGTGGGGTCGGTCCGCCCCCCGCAGGGGCCCGGGCGCGCCTCCCGGAGCCCACGTCCCGGGCTCCCCGGCCGTCGCCACCCTTCCGGGGCCCCCGGCCCCTCCGCGGCGGGACCGCAGCCCGGGCGGGCCGGGGCGCCTGTAGAAAGCAAAGAGAAACCGCGGAGCGCTCGCGATGCCCAGCCCGCGCGGCCTCTCCCCGGGAAGAGGGAAGACGGCGCCCACGTCGCGTCCCGGGTCTGGACCTGTCGTCGCCGACGCTGCCAGCCCGGAGAGCTCCGAGGCCCCACGCAGCCCCGGCTTTAAGAGGACGGGAAAGGACTTCCAGGGCCGGGACCGGGCGCCCCCGCCGCAAGCCACCGCCCGCCGGCCCGGCGCCCCGCCCCCACTCACCGCGCCCCCAAGTTCCGGCGCTGCGGGCCACTGGGGGGCCTGGGTCCGGCGCGGCCCGGGGCGCAGGAGGCGGGGGCGCGCGGCAGGGCTCGGCTCGGCCGAGGGCCGGGCGCAGGCTTCCCGCACCCGCCTTCCAGGGTCCGTGGGACGAAAGCACGGACGTGCGTCGGGAGCACGGAGTTGCGGGGAGGAGCCGGGCCGCCCGCAAGGTGCGCGCCTCCCATTTCTCGCTGTTTCCACGCTGCCCTGAGCCTGGACTGGGACGCCCGCGCGGTTGGTCGGAACGCAAGTGCAGGGGCGGCTCCAGCGACCTTCCTCTCTCGGCTGTGGGGAAGGGGATCCCCAGCCACCGCCCCGCTCCCAACCATCTTAGATCCCACTCCGTCCGACCTGGTCGGGACCTCGGGACCTTTGGGGGACAAGCTGCCCGGGGGCTCCCTCTGCACGTGTTTCTGCCCTGGGGGTTGTTGCAGGACAGAGGTCTCTTCGTGAGGAGCCAACCGTCCTCGCAGACCCACACTCACAGCACTCGCAGGACTCCGCGCGATGCTCCCGTGACCACCTAGCAGGCACCCGTCTCTTCCACGCGGACGAAACTGAAGGGCGAAGGTCCTTTCGGTGATGCAGCGGCTCCCTGACGCGACAGCAGAAGCTCATTCGTCTTGTACTGGGGAGAAAATGGCCCTTGTGGGGACAACTGGGAAGCGGCTGCTGCCCAGGTGGGTAATCACATCTGGGCACGCTGGAGGGAGCAAGTGGAGGCCAGGTGTGAGCTGCTCCATTTGATGGATGAGGATCCTGAGGCTCACAGAGATTAGTCTGTGTGGAGCCCAATGTCTCCCAGACTTTTCCAGAACAGTCCTAGAAAAGGAAAGAGCCAGCCAGCAGGTGAGAATGCCCAGGTGCAGGAGGATGGTGCAGGAGGAAGATCAGGCCGACCTTCCCCACACCAGCAGTGCAGGGGAGGGGACAGTTCCCCACCCACCCTCACCCCAGGATGGCCATCACCATGGGGCAGATGGGGTGAAGATGGCCTTCACAGATCCTCAGAGTCTCAGGAAGATTCAAATGAGGCCAGTGGTTCTGGAGGCCGCGCATGGAGATGGAAAGGAAAAGGGGGTTCTACTCCTGAGTTGCTGATGGCCTTGAGCAATCATAATCAGCCTTGAGCGCTCCCAGTGTGCCGGGCATCATTGTGAGCCCTTCCGCAGGCAGTCTTGTTCAGTCTTCAGACAGTCCTGTGAGATTGAAACCAGTACTGCCCCTGTTTCCAGGTGAGGACATCAGGGACCACAAAGGTAAACTTTGGCCACCATCACGAGGAGGAGAATGGGCCAGAACTAGGACCCCATGCACGTCTTTGAGACCCCCAGCCTCACTCCTGAAGCGCTTGCCATTTTGCCTCAATTTTGCAAATGGCTTAGCCTCTCCAAGCCTTGGTGTCCTTGCGTGCACAGACAGCTTCAGGTCCACGGTCAGGATTCAGAAAATCCTGTGGAACCTCTGCTCCTCCAGGCAATTGGATGCACAGCACTAGAAAGAATGCCTGCAAAAGGCTGCACTTTGGGGCATCCCTAGCTCATCTAAGGGACCTCTGGGGAGTGCCAGGCCCTGAGGATGCATTAGCTCTCCACTCTATGCATATAGACACCCGGGAGCACCCTGTTGGGGAGCCTCTGCCCTCAGCAGCCCTTTCTCTTCTTGCTTTCCTTGAAGAGCCACTGAAAGGCCTTGACCCGGGCAGCCAACAGTCGAATGAATTCCTTTTGGAGACACCAGGTTCTGGCAACTAAAGAATTGGATTCTTGGGCGCCTGGGTGGCTCAGTTGGTTAAGCGACTGCCTTCGACTCAGGTCATGATCCTGGAGTCCCGGGATCGAGTCCCGCATCGGGCTCCCTGCTTGGCGGGGAGTCTGCTTCTCCCTCTGACCCTCCCCGCTCTCATGTGCTCTCTCTCATTCTCTCTCTCTCAAATAAATAAATAAAATCTTAAAAAAAAAAAAAAAAGAATTGGATTCTTACCCACTTTTTCATCCAGAGAGGCCAAACTATATCCAGGCCTTTTTTTTTTCTTTCCGTTAAGCTTTTTTTTTGTGTAAGTGAGGACTGTTTTACAAAGTATATGCCAAAGTCTATCTCACCATGTCCCCAGTTCCACCAGGCTCGAGGACGCCGAGTCCATCTGTATTTCCCCTAGGACCCACCCAGCACCCGGCCATACACATACCCCTAACTTACGGAGAGGGGGGCTATGGAAGTAGCGTGGACAAGCTTTGAGGTAAGCCCGCCCGACTGCGCCGAGTTTGCATCCCCAGACATGGTTGTGAAACAGTGTGCCCAGAGGCCTTCAGGCCTGAAATGTAACCACAGATGCCCAAGGAGTGCCGCTCTCCGGTCCACCTATGGATCGATCTTGTCCAAAACTGTGAGTAGAAAAAAAAAAGAAGGATAACAATGTCCTGGGGTTAGATCATGGTGATGGGTGCACAGTTTTGGGAATACACTAAAACCTACGAACGGTACCCTTATAAGCAGTAAAATTTATGGCAAGTCAGTTATATCTCAGTAGAAAAAGAAAAAAGGAGCCACCATTCTTCCTTACTGGCTAGAAAGACGCGGCAAGAACCCAGCCAGTCATTTGAAAGTCCTGGCACTGCTGATATTCACTAACTGCTAACTCCCCAACTTAGAAGATCTAATCCAGGTTATGGGTAACACTAGGCTACGCCAGGGCCCTGGCTGTGACTGTCTCGGGCCAAGTGGCCAGGAACCTGGGGCAGCCTGTCCGCTCTGCCCTCGAAGACAGGATGACAAGGACACAGGGCCCCAGACTGGACCCTGCAGAAGAAGGGGTTCCTGTGGGGGAGGGGCCTTCCCCACTGCAGCCCTGACATCAGAGAGTCGCTTGGGAGGATAACGGTGGAGCGGTCTGCGTGTGCCTGTGTGGCCTGTGGGGGTGCCCCGGGGAGCCCACCTAGCACTACAGAGTCCTGTGTGGGTCGACAAGCACAATTTTCCAGGCCCCGTCTCTGAAAAAGGAAGCCCAAGTTGACTGGTTGGGTTGGTGAAGAAATCGCCACCGGATTAAAAATAGCAAATAAATGTAAGAAGTTCAAATGCTGTACAAAGGGGAGAATTACTTTGAAATGTTTACTCATTGCTGTGCTGACGGGGCATTTCAACTAAACATAGTTTTAAGTTCTGTTTATTTTCCAGTTCCTAAAGTCAGCCTTTGGCTTATGCATCAAATCAACCTTTTTCCTAATTGAAGACAGAGAGAGGTCAGCTTATTCTTAGGAGATCTCTATCTATGGATTCATTGATCGATCCGTAGATATTTAATACATATGCTTACATACATACGTTATTTACTACTGTTTATCAGGTCCTTATTATATATGTTATACACTGCTATGTGTTTTATAGACTTGGTCTCACTTGACCCCCAGCAACTCTATGAGATCCTTAATATTATGCCCATTTAGCAGGTGATATATTGAGTCTCAGAGAAGCTTCTGTCCCACATCCTTGTTTAAGGTCATACAGCTTAAAAGTGACAGACCTGGGGCGCCTGGGTGGCTCAGTTGGTTAAGCGTCCATCTGACTCTTGATTTCGGCTCAGGTCTTGATCTTACAGTTGTGAGATTGAGCCCCACATCAGGCTCTTGCACTCAGTGGGGAGTCTGCTTGAGATTCTCTCTCTCCCTCTCCCTCTGCTCTTACCCCGCTCTCAATAAATAAAGAAATAAAATCTTAAAAAAAAAGTGACAGACCTGGGATTTGGATGTTTGCTGAACCCCAAAGGCAGACTTAGCCTCAGAACACAGGGGCACTGTCTAACAAAGGCTGCAGGGACAGTGGGGGGGGGGCAGGGGGAGGGAATTCTCTCCATTTTTATTTGAGTGAGTGAAAACTCCCCAACTCTGAGGGCGCCTGGGTGGCTCAGTTGGTTAAGCAACTGCCTTCGGCTCAGGTCATGATCCTGGAGTCCTGGGATCGAGTCCCGCATTGGGCTCCCTGCTCAGCAGGGAGTCTGCTTCTCCCTCTCCCGCTCCCCCCTCTTGTGCTCGCTCTCTCTCTCTCAAATAAATAAATAAAATCTTATATTTAAAAAAAAAAAACTCCCCAACTCTGAGTCCAGAGAAGTGAGACTTGCCAAGATCTGTTTGCTCTGTCTGCAGCTTTCATAAATATACATAACTGGTACCTCCCATTTCTCCAACTCAAAGAGGAAAATAGGGCCAGTCTCTGTCCTAAGGATCCTCCCCCACTCTCCCCCCGCAAAGAACCCTGGGAGCAGCAGCTAACCCCAAGGCTGCCAGTCCTACGACTGCCCCCATCATCCCTCCAGAATAGATCCGGGACAGTCAGGTGGAGGGCTGCTGGTTTCCTCAGGCGCAGCTGGGTGAGGTGATGGAGGAGGATGCCCCATGTCTTAGACAGGGCTGACCCACCGCCCTCAATGTCTAGCTCTTTGGAGACACAAAGTCTTGCCAATCCACACAATGGATTACTTAACAAAGACTTACACTGGGGGTCTCCCTTGGCCAGGCTCGGGCCCAAGTGCTTTACAGAAATGACCTTGTTTAATCCTCATAAAAACACTAGACTTTTATTATTCCCGTCTTACAGATGAAGAAACCGAGGCACGGGGAGGTTAGAAAGCTCCCCAAGGTCATGCTGCTAGTTTGGGATGTGAGTCCAGGTGGTCTGGCTCCAGAGTCCTCCGCAACCCCCTGTATGTGCTACCATAACCTCCTGGATATCAGGGTGCAGAGTCTACCCGCTTCTCTAGGACTTCCTAGCAGCTGAGGTGGGCTTCAGATGACTCGTTCCCCACACACTTTTGAGGTGTGTTCCTCCCTGTCGACTGACCTCATCAGGGCCATCCTGGTCCATCCCAAACAGTGGAAAGGTCTAGATTCCACCCTCTCCTTCCCCAAGGCTTACTGGCCCACTGCAAGCTTCCAGGCACCTTTCCAACCATCTTCACTCACCTCCACCACAGGGAGCCACACACATCTCCCTGGCTACAGCCCTTCCTCAGCCAGACGTTTCTGGTCTTACCCTGTTCCCTGAAGCCAGTGAGTGTCAAAGGGACCCTTGACTGGTTCCTCCCAGTTCAAGACCACTCCAAGATGGCTTCATGACTCCACTGTCAGAAACATGAATAGCACACAACACTGAAAGGGCAATTTCTCTGGTTAAATAAACCAGCCGCCACCCCATAGCATATATAATAATATATATTACATAAGGTGTACCCGGCTGGCTCAGTCGGTAGAGCATGTGACTCTTGATCTCGGGATCATGAGTTTGAGCCCCACATTGGGTGTGGAGCCTACTTAAAAAAAAATAAAAGGGGCGCCTGGGTGGCTCCGTCAGATAAGCGTCTGCCTTCGGCTCAGGTCATGATCCCAGGGTCCCGGGATCGAGTCCCGCATCAGGCTCCCTGCTCAGTGGGGAGTCTGCTTCTCCCTCTGCCCCTCCCCTTGCTTATGTGCTCTCTCTCAATAAATAAATAAATAAATAAATAAATAAATAAATAAAATCTGTAAATAAAATAAAGATAATATGTATATTATTATTATTATGTACCTACTACCTATGGCTCCAGATTGAGGGTTCTTAACCTTTTGGGGGTTACATAATCCTTTGAGAATCTGATGAAAGCTATGAACTCTTTCCAAGGAAAAATGCCAACAACTCACCTCGCACAAAATTTTACCTACAATTTCAGAAGCCCTCGGCTGCCTCCCCCCCAGCCCTTCCACCCCTCCAATTTAAAAAGTTCAGAAAAGTACTGGGGTGCTGTCCAATAGAACGGTCTGTGATGGTGGGAAAGTCCCACGTCTCTGCGATCCACTGCAGTAGCCACGAGCCTCATGTGACCACCGGAATTAATTAAATAAAAGGTAACGTTCAGCTCCTCGTTGCGGAAGCACGGGGCTAGCGGCCGCCGTCTTGGACGACGCAGTTCTCGAGCCCATCCTGCAGAAAGCCGGAGCATCGGGAAATGGCACAGCTGGACTGGGCAATGGGTTGGCTTGCTGTCGCTGGCTTACGCTGAGGGGCCTCCGGTGAAAGAGCCCGAGCACATGGCTTTCTCTCCCTGTGCTTCCTCTAAGACACCGTTCGTTACACGAAGCATAATAGGTATTAGAAGGAGTCTCCGTGACAATCCACGTTTGGGGCCTGGGATCCCCAAATACAACGTGGTAGGGTGGCTTTTCTTCTTTGGTCACTAAATTTTAGTCCTTTAAATTAGTTGAAGGCGGATGGCCTTTCCATATCAAGGCAGGCAGTGTGTTCTGATTATAACGCAGCTGTGTGACTATGAGGACAGGGACGGTGTTCAAAAGGTAGCAGGGTGACTGAGTTTGGGCAGAATATTTTGCAAGGTCTGATGGGTCCCTTGTGCTGAGCAGCCCGGTGCTGCGTGCCCGGCAGCTCCCAGTAGGACCAGAAGTAGAGGTGGTCGGCCCCACGCGCTAACGGGCTGGAGGCTGTCTCTCTGCAGTCACTGGAGACAAGAGGACAAGCTCTCGGGCTCTGCAGCTGCGACTGTCCCTACTGAGACCAAGGGCAGAAGGAACCGGCTTCCCCTGAGCCCGTGGCGTCCTCAGAACCTGAAGGCTGCCATGAGCCTGCGTCTGACAGATCCTCTTTCTTGCCAACTGCGTCTAGGGAGGCAGCTCTGAAGCTTGCTTTTTTCCTACTCATACCTGGTCAAGGTCACCGATGACCTCTGTGGTGCTAAACCCCTTGGCTCCTCCCAAGTTTGCCCCATTTTGTTTGACTGATCAGCATCATCTGACAGCTCATCCCTCCCTGATCCTGGAAACTCTTTCTTCCTTTCCGTTTGGATTTTTGGATGCCACTCTCTTGGTCCTCACCTCCTTCGCTGACCACTCTTCAGTTTCTTCTGCTAGCCCCCACCCTCTTTCTGTTGGGGGACCCCAGGACTCAGTCCACTTGCACTCCCTCCCTGGGTGATCTCATCCAGCCTCATGGCTTATCACTCTCATCTGTACGCTGCTGACTCGCAAACTATTATCTGCAGCCATGACCTTTCTGCCAACCTCCAGGCTCTGATAGCCAGTAGCCAATTCAAAGTCTCGTGGATGTCTAATAGGACTCTGAAAATGGGACACATCCCCAACTGAAGTCCTGACCCACACCTGGCCTCCCTTGGCTGCTTCTCTGAAGTCTCCCCACCTTCTCCATGCGCGGGAACCCCATGCTTCCAGTGGGGAACCCCATGTTTCCAGCACTCTGGCAAAAATCCTTGAGGTCCATCTTTGACCCCTCTCTCTCTCTTCCCCCAGCATCTAGTCCATCAGCAATGCCTGCTGGTTCCACGTTCAAACTACAGCCAGAATCCGGACCCTTCTCTGCTTTTCTCATCACAGTCATCACTCCCACCCTGTCCAAGCCACCGTCATGCTCTTGCCTGGCTGACGGTCGCAGCCTCCTACCCGGCTTTACTGGGCCCTCCCTCCCCGAAGCCCGTCTTCAGCACAGCATCCAGGAGTGACCTATTTAGAATGAAATCTAGTCACATCTCTCCTCTGCTCAAAAGTGGCTCCCCACCTTGCTCAGAGTCAAAGTCAAAGTCCCTTATGTGGCCTAAGTTCAAATGAACCTGGCCCCAGCTGACTCCCAACCTCATGTCTTACTGCTCTCTCGCTTGCTTACTCTGTTCCAGTCATACCTGCCTCCTCGCTGATCTTGGAACAAAGAAGTCCTCTTCCCTGTCCAGGAGGCCAGAGGAACCAGACCAGAGCCCTGCAGCCAACACTGCCACCATCTTCATCATCACTAATGAGAACCAGAGGCTGTAACCAGTTAGCCCGTGTCCATCCTGGTCCCCCAGCGAGACCTCAGAGGTGACAGTAATAAGGAGCACCCTGGGCCGTGGTTACAACACTCATCTCTTATAGCCAAAGGGCCGTGGAGGGACAAAGTGACAATTCTCTCCTAATTCAGAAAATAGTGACATAGCGCTTTATTTCTGATGCAGATAACTACATTATTCTACTGATTAATCAAAAAGGAAAAAAAAAAAAAAGAAGAAGAGTGACCGCATGCCAGTGAGAAATGTGGATTGTTCTATAGGAGAAAGAGTCATCCCAGCCCACTGAAGGGCAGGATGAGAGAATCCCACACCTGGGCTTGACAAGGCAGAGTGGGAATTGCCGAGCATAGGCTGGGGCCTGGTGAAACAAGGCAGCTGGTAAAAAGACGCGGTCATTGGTGGAATGGGCTGCCCACCGAAGGTAAGTCCCTACTCTAAAGGATAACAGCTCAACAGAAAGCCAGAAAGAAAGTCACCCACATCCCAGGATATATAAGTATTTCCCACATGAGGACCATGGGGATGACTCCCATGAACGACATGTTAATGGAACCCGCTTTTCTTGACTCAGCCACACCAACACCCATCCTCCCAGTCCTTTGACAGATCCTGCCAAGTTTATGTGTTTGCAGTCATGGCCTCCACCATCGTAGTTAGCTGTGGATTAGCATCACCCATGGCTTTCTATAAATAGGCAGAATGCTTAGCACAGCCCTCAGAAGACTGTGTGTGGCAAGCATCTGGACTTCTGGCTGGAAGAGATAAAGGCACTCACCGGACTTCTTTACTGGAGCTGTGTCTCTCCATTTGCCTGGAAGGAATGCCTTGGGAGAGCAGTTGGCCTTCAGGGACCTGGAGAAGCAAAGAAGTTATGAACACCAAACCAACGGCAGCCTGTGGGTACCTGGCAGGTCTGCTCAAGTGTCCTTCGCCAACCTTCTCTCCCAAGGGTGCTTTTGCCAGGAGGAACTTTCCCCTTGAGTTAAGGCACTGCAGTCCCCAGGAAATGTCTGAGAGTGTGTGTGCCTTCCAGAGACCTACGTGCACTGGTGTCCCCAACAGAATTTGCAAACTTCTAAGGTTAGAGAGAGAGAGAGAGATGGGTCAGACCTAACACAAGCATGGAGCTCAGGCTGCGAGGCTGAGCAGCGGCACCAAGTAGAGGCTCCATGGTGACCTGGGTCCCTTTGGGGCAGGCTAGTGGGGTGAAGGCAGTGTGGGGGGGGCAATCAAAGGCAAGTTTGGCCCTTTTCACAGTTTTATCATGAGCCAGCCTGATCTGACCCCTCCTGTTTAGAAGAAAAACCAAATTAGTACTTTAAAGAAAAAACAAACAAACAAAAATACTGGGGCCTTGTCTACTCCCTATTGTGAAATAAGCACATTTATGACACAGAAGGAAGCCTGATATCTCTGAGACCTTGAAAGGACTATTTGCAATATGTGGGCTGCGGGGCAAGGTGACCTTTAGACCACAGAGCGGCAATGCCTTGCGTGTGGGGCCCGCCCTTTCAGGGGACACGAGACACCCAGGTCACGTCCATGTTGTAGGGGACCTGGGAGGTTGCAAAAGGAAGAAATGTCAAAATAGGGTTAAAAAATTTATATTTCAAACATTTAATATTTTAAACTGAATGCTTTTAACACCCCTCCCCCCAATACAAGAGAACTATTTACTAGAACTGATACAAAAAGTCTGAAGGGGGCGCCTGGGTGGCTCAGTCGGTTAAGCTTCTGCCTTCAGCTCAGGTCACGATCCCAGGGTCCTGGGATCGAGTCCCGATTCGGGCTCCCTGCTCAGCAGAGAGTCTGTTTCTCCCTCTGCCTGTCTCTCCCCTGCTCGTGCTCTCTCTCTCTCAAATAAATAAATAAAATTAAAAAAAAAATCTGAAGGTTCTTTTGAACATGGAGCCCAGGCCAAATGTCCCCCCTAGAGCAGATAAACCCCAGAGCAAGATACCCCGAGAAAGCAAGCCATGGGCATTGACCCAGGCACTGGAATCTGAGCCCTAGGATTGGATGGGTCCACTAGCCGTGCTTCTGAACTCAAGTGATCTATCACGCTGGCATAATGTCCAAGTGTCCATTCCTGACCAGGACTTGGTTCGGGGAGGAGAAGGCAGAACCAGAACTGTCAACTCTATCGCTAAAAAGTGACTCCATCCCTTGGTGCTTTGCCACCATATTGTCATATAGTGAAATTGCTATTGATTCTTAAAGGCAGGGACTATATCTTATTCTATTTGGACCTATTCATTGCCCCAGTTCTTACGTCTGTGGATGCCTGATAAATACTTGTTGGGCTGAGTCATATTATCAAGGAAGTATGATCAAGAATTCCTTGGGAGATACACAGTAGTCCTCCCTTATCTGCAGGCAATACGTTCCAAGACCCCCAGTGGGTGCCTGAAACCTTGGAGAAACCTATATACTCTATGCATGGGCACCTGTGTTAATGTTTAATTTATAAATTAGGCACAGTAATAACTAATAATCAAGTAGAACAATTATGTATGTGAATGTGGTCTCTCTCTCTCTCTCTCTATCTTATTGTACTGTACTCATCCTTCTTGGGACAGTGTGAGACGGTAAAATGCCTACGTGACCAGATGAAGGGAGGTGGATGATGAGGCGTGGTGCGTAGCCTTAGGCTACTATTGACCCTCTGACGATACCTTAGAAGGAGGATCTTTTGCTTGGGGACCACGGTTGACGGTGGGAGACCTTGGAGAGCAAAGTCGCGGATAAGGGGGAGGACCGCGATAATTGTACACCATCAGAGCCACAAAGCTATGCATTGCCTCTTGGTGCCATTTGAGACAGCCCTAGTCAAATTGCTTGGCCAATTGTCCCCATCTCTGTCATGTTGACGCAAACACCACCGACATCTTAACAAGGGGCCCGCAGCTCCCCCGTTCTGTGGCCCATTCTCTCCATAAGCACGTGCCGTGCGCACATAAACACGCACAACAGTCTTAGACCTGCCCTCAGCTGGAGAACGAAGAAGCTACCACGTAAGTATGATAACGTGCAATCTGTACAATCTACTCTGTCCCAGAGAAGAGAGGTAATCTCACGACATAGGAAAACGGGCTGTCTTCTACATAACTGCACTAATTCACCTCCAAGCAGCTGAAGGTCATTAGCGCACAGCATTTTAGTTTCAAGGGTATTCAGATTGGTCCTACTCACAACACCACATCAGCACTAAACAAGTGGAACCTCGGGGAGGACATAAAAGTGAGCTGAGACTCTGAATAGAAGCCCCCAACCAAGTGACAGAAAGGCGGGTCATCAGGAAGGGCCTGATGGGATGAGAACGAGCAAACCCAGTGGATGATCCATGCGGACCCCTGTCTGGGTTTGCTACGGCCCTTCTGTAACTTCCCCAAGCAAGGGTGGGCGTAAGTCCTGACCTGAAACCCAAGGGTGGCCTGAAGATCTTGCAAGAGGACCAGGATGCTCAGTTTAGCGTTGCTGGTGGGCAGTCCCATCTGTCCTTTGCCACTTACTCGAGAATGGCCAGCCCTCCCTTCTTTTATTAACTGAAACAGAATCCTGAACGATTCTTTTGCCTGATCGCGTGGAACGAAATAAAACCAAAAACCCCATTCCGCAACCCTCCCGCCCCGCAGTGAGCCGCGAGTGGCTGGGCTTCCTTCCCGCGTCCTCGGGCTCCCTCTGCTGTCGGAAGCCTGAGTTACAGCTCTGATAACAGCCACTGGACTCAAGAGGCCCGATTACCCGCAAAAGAAAAAGAGAAGCAACTGTAAAGAAGCCCCATGTTTCCCCAGCTCCCACCCCACCCCTCCCCGGCACTTCACCCCATGAGAATTGTAAACCACAGGGGCTACAAAACTTGCTCAAAGGCAGCATCCAGGTCCCAGGGCAGAACTACCTGATGGCCAGTAAGTTTTGCCCGTGGTCCTCAAGAGCTCAGATCTTGAGCTGAGCTCCCGGTCCCCACTTTCCTTACCTTGTCCTATTTCACCAGAGTTGGGGTGGGTCCAGTGCTGATGATTTCATCCTTGTCCCACATGCCAGGTCCAAGTGTGTCCCAGGGACTCCCAGGTCTGCCCTGAGCCTCCTGTGTCCTTGGGCAAGTCGAGTGATCTCTGGGGCTCCCCGTCCTCATCTCTGAGCCCGGGGCTTGGACCAGATGATTTCTAAGTATCTTCCATTTGCGAGGTTAAAGTTTACTTGTACAAAAGGAAAGACAGGTTTTGATCCTTAATCAGATCTGCAATGAGAACGGCAGAGAGACTGCTGACTCTGCATTGGATGGAAAGCAAAAGACAACCATGGGGTCAGGGTCTGGCCCTTTAGCCCCAGGATCCCAGCAGCACCGTGGAGCCTTTTCCTGCCGTCCGCCACCTGCCTCCCTGGTACTCCCCGCCTTCGGGATTCTGGGGTTGCCGCCTTGCCAGGTGGACACCACCGGCATCCCCTTTCCAGTGGAAACCCAGGCCCTCCATTCGTTCTCATGCCCTTTCCTCAGACCTAGACCCTGGGGGAGCCGCAGGGACGCGGCTGGCCAGTTGACTCTGCCTGGAGGGTTCAGGCAGTCCCCTGGAGAACCGCCTGTCCCCGTGTCCTTGGCAGGAAGACTGGCAGCCGCAGTGCCTGTCCCAGCCTGAGCAGGGCTCCTGGTGTCAGTGCTGGGGCAGCCGTGGGCCTGGAGAGGCCCCCCCCAAACTGAGGGCATCAGCATAGAGCAGGCTCTGGAGCCCCTGAGCCCTGCCACCTCCTCCGCCTCCCCTTCTCCCACCTGCATCCTCCTCCCAGCGCAGTGCAGGCTCCTGGGGCAGCCTCCAGAGGTGGGGACACTGAAGACGGTGGTGGCTGCCAGCCCCAGGGCTCTTCTTGTGGAAGTCCAGGGTCCAGGACCATGAGAGACACCAGTCTCTGAACTGTCTCACAACCACGACCAGCCCCCGAAGAGCAGGCTCCTGTACGCAGCGTGACATCACTTCCCATCTTGCCAGGCGATGGGGCGTCTGCCAGGAACAGGCCCGTGGGGACACGGAGAGCAGCGCTTTCATGCTGCAGGTGTAAAGGACGACCTGCACCAGAGGCTGCTATTCCGGGCAGAAGGTGCTCTCTAAACCCCCTGGGGCTGCCCTCTCTGGGCCCCAGACCCCTGGCTCCTGCCACCTAAGCCCCTCACATCACCCAGGAGGGTCAGCGGCTCCTGGATCCCACCCACATTTGCTGGCTCGGCATCCCTCTGCAGGGGAAGCTGGACTTCCTCCGTGTCCAACTTGAACCTTCGGCTCCTAGCTCCGTGACCCTGGGGAGAAAAGCCTTCTCCCATCGTCTCCGTGCCTCAGTCTGTCTCCACAGGCTTTTCCAGACATCCTGGGTGGGAGCATTCAAGAATGTGGTCCGAGAAGGTCCCTCTGCTCACACCCAAGAAGACGCCTGAGTTGGGGAGCCTTTCCTTACCCCCCAATCGGAAAGGCAGCCTCGCTTTCCAGACCGGGGAATGCGATTCGGAGCAGGAGGTCCAAAGCCAAGGGCCCAGTCACAGCTCCCCCTGGCTCCTCTCAAAGCCTTCTCTCTCCTAATCCTTCCGAGGGGCCGCCCGGCTGGCTCTTCCGTGCAGGTTTCCCAATCGCGGCCCCCCTCCCCTTGGTGGGTGCTCAGGATCCAAGCGCCTGTGGAAATGGCTGGTCCGAGGATGCAAGGAGCCCGTCAGGGCAGGAGCCCTGGTTGTCATCCTCCTCGCCACCAGGGAAGGCTGCCTCCTGGCCCAGCCGTCAACTCTGATGAAGTCGAGTCGTGAAGAAAAGGTGGTATAAATAAAGCCAGAGACTCAGTCGGCGCACCAATCAGGACCGGGTCCTGTCCCGGCGCCGGCTGCGCGCAGCCGCCGGGAGGTGGCCGTCGGGACGCGAGCGAGGCAGAGCCGCGCGGCCGGCGCCCGCCCGGGCCCTGGTGCAGGGCCTCTGCACCGCCCGCGGCTGCAGCCAGCTCGGCTGACTTGGCCCCGGCGGCGGGGAGGGCGGGGGAGGCCTGCAGCGCTCGGGGTTCCAACTGCCCCTGCGGAGCGAGCCCTGCCAGCAGCAGCAACCAGGGCTGGGCTGGCCAAGGCTGGGGCGGCGTGGGGGGGTGGGAGCCCTGAGTCAGCACTGGTGCATTGCGAGGTGCCCAGAGCCTGCGACCGACGCGTACCACGCCCCCCCCCCCGCCCCCGGGCACAGCCCCCACCCAACTCCGGGACCAGCTCTGGCCTCGTTTCCCCCTCCACAATGACCCGACCTCAGCATGCCCGGCTCGGGAGGACTCTGGGGGATGGAAAGAGCTTTCCATCTATTTACAGAGCAGTCCAGGCCCATGTCCCCCACCTAGATGTCCCTGTGGGGTCAGGCATGAGGCCATGGGGATCTGCCCCACTGGAGGGCAGGGGAGAGTCTTTTCCTCACTCCCACCAAGACCGTGGCTAGTGGGTCTGCCATGGGGGTCCTGGGGGTGGGCGGTGATCATCACCATCTGGGTCCTTGGCTTTTCCGCCTGACGAAGCCTGGGAAGCACTGGCCCCTCACTGTCCTAGGCCACCGCTCTTTGCCTTACCAGCTCCTCAGCAACTGGCACCCCTGTCTGCTGCCCGAGGGACCAGACACCAGGGCACCCGGGGCCCTGCAGGGGCTAAGGCCCTGCCCCCCGCCTGTCCATCCCTGAGGGTCTCCTGTCACCTTGACTGCTTCTTCCCCCGCTGCTTCGTGGCTGCGACCACTGCAGCCCAGATGGCGCCTGCCTGCAGGGAGGGGCCCCTCGTGGGGAGAAGCCCCTCAACTCATCTTACACTGGCAGTGAGTGAAGTTCACTCTGCAAACTCCAACGGAGTCAGAGGGCCTGGGCTCAGGGTCCCCCGCTCCCCCTCATAGCGCAGGGGTGAAGTTCCGGTCTCGACCCTGATCTCCCTGAGGGGACCAGAGAGAGGACACTTGGATGGCAGGCTGGGGGGAGGGGGGCACAGTGGCACTGGCTTTGCGTTGACTAGAGACTTTTCTCTTGGCTAATTCCAAAAGGAAAGGGAATCGCAGCTATGAAGGAGGCTCGTTTGTCATCTGGGCTGGGCGGGGAGGTCCCAGGTGGGAGAGGAGTTGGCCCGAGCTTGCCAGCTCTCTTCTCATGCTCCCCAGGGTGGCAAGGCCACGGACACCTCTGTCCCATCGAAGAGGGAAAACTCATCAAGGTTTGTCCAAATGGCACGTTCTAGCAGCTTCCGGGATGGGGGGTGGGGGAGGAGGGCAAGCTCTGCCTGCCCCACCGATGAGGCTGCACTTCAGTTCCACACAAAGCTGACCTCAAAAGGCCCTAGGACGTGGGACCCTAGTGACTGATTTGGCTCGAAATCTTGCACCGCCAAGGATGCCTGTCTGGAAAGATAAAGTTGCTGCATAACACCAGGGGGTCCTCCAAACACCCTCCCCGTCGCCCCAGATTTGTAAGTCATGGTTAGAGATGGTTTTAAATATACAGGGAATGTATAAATATGGCTCCAGCACAAGAGAGGGCTCTGAGGGACGGAATGGGGACGGCCGAAGTAGAGGAGTAGAGGGACTCTCCTAACTTGGGGGTGGGGTGATTTCACCGCACAGCGCTTTTCCAGCCTGGGTGATTCTGCCGTCTAACAGCCTATAAAGTACTTGTCTACGAGCACGCAGTTCCCCAAATGCCTAGAGAAGTTTCCATAGGAGCGCCCGTCGTGGCCCAAGGAGCTCTAGCCCCAGCTCGGGACGAGCCTTGCAGTCTGGCTCCTGTCTACGGCAAGAACCAGAACACGACGCAGGAACCCACAGAGGTCATGGCACAGTGCCAGCCTCGGGCCAGTTGCGTTGCAGGGGCTCGCAGGGTAATTTATAGCTGAGACGTTTGCTGCGCATCCTTAGTGCCGATTTACCGTGAGAACAAACGTGGGTTTTTTTGTGGGTTTGGTTTTTTTTGGCTTTTTTTGTTTTCTTCTTTGGTAAAAGGACACCCTTTGCTTTGGGGGAATCGGGAGGAGCTCAGCCCTTCCAGTGCCTGGGACCACCTGGGCAGATGCGGGCAACGGCCCTGCATGACATCACTCTCCGTGCAGACCCAGATCCCAGCCTCGCACGTCCGGGAATGCCATGCCAGCCTTGGACCCCCCCCGCCCCAGTCAGCACCTACTGAGGCACAACTGGCTTTGGGGTGGCCCTTGGGCCAGGGCGGGAGGAGTCCGGTCTCAGAGACCAGAGCTCAGGGGCCTTAGGCTGCTTGCTCATTTCCCCAGAAAGAGCCACTGTCCAAAGTGTGTTTCTGCTGCTGCTTGTGCCCTCCCATCTAGAGGAGCCCCTCACGGACAGCCCCCCCCCCCCAGCTGCCTGACACCCCATGCATCATCATCCAATACCCACTGCTAACACAGGGGGAAGCCATCCGGCTTAAAGGCTGCAGCCTCGGCTCCTGTGATCGCAAATAGTGATTTGCATTTCGAGTTTCCCTCCAAAGCTCGCCTCAGTTTACCCAAAAGAAGAAAACCTCCACTCCCCCAATGAATAAGGCTGCATCTGTGTTCCCAGGGTTCAAGCCAGGCTGGGAAACATCACAACGGAGACCGAATGCCTCAGCCCCGATTCCCCATAACTTAAGGAGCCAGCTAACCAGACACAAACGCGCACCAAGGGGACTGAACTTAAACTCATCAGTAAGTCTGTGGGGGTCCCCTACCCTAAGCATGTGGAAGAGGGAAACCAACCCAAAGTAAGGTCCTGACCGGGCTTTTGGATTTTTGCCCTGGGGCCAAGCGCTCCCCAGGCTGAGGTACCCATGGCTGACCGGAGAGTGGGTATCCCTTTCTCTTTCCCCTTCCCCTCCCTCGCCCCCTTCTCTTCACCCCCTCCTCCCCCTCCTGGCCCCCCCCCACCCCAGCTGCCTCCTCCCATTGCCGCTGAGCTTCTGCAGTCACTTGAAGGAGAAAGATTTCGCAGTACGGCATTCTTAAAGCTGCAGTACCCAAATTCTCCTTCAAACCCCAAGTGTCACGGACACCAGCTCACTTACGGGGTCCTTTGCAGATGGTGGGTGGGCAAGGAGATGGGGGACGGGGGGCTTGGAGAAGCCACGCAGGTGGGAACCAGAGACTCAGACTCTAGCAAGGGTAAAGAGGAAAGGCAGACCGCACGCACCATGAGAGCCTCTGCAGCCAAACCAGGTTGCTGGGACTGCAGCAGGACTGCAATGGAGTAGAATTTTTTTTTTTAAACCATAAAACCCCCACCAAAATTTCCTCCACAAACTTAACATTCTTCGCAGCTTAATTAACACGCAAGGTGCAAACATGAAACCAACAAGAGAAAGAAACCCATGAAAAAATAATAACTCGAACAGCATTTTAAAATTATTTTGAAAAATGTGCCCCTGTGCGCGACTGACTCAGCTTTCCCTGCGCTGCTCAGCTGGAAAGCCATGCGGGGAAGGACCTGGAAGAACTTCATTGAGCCCAGAGTTTCCGTAAAGTGCAGGCAGAGGGCTGAAGCTTCTCAGAGGAGAAAGCTTTCTAAAACCCAAAGGAAAGGGGATCTTCCTGCTGGCTGCCTAAGGAGCTTGTGAAATGAGCTGATCTAGCACCAAGAAACCAACACACCCCTCCCTGAAAGTTACCTCTTTCCTCTGCTCATCAGCTTTGCTGTGCTGCCCGGATGCCGGCAAGTTGCAGACTGCTGCCAGGGAGGAAGGACCCGAAATAAGAAGTGTCAGCTGGGTCCCTGCACCGAAATGATGCCCCGAGTCAATGCTGCAGGCGGCGGGGATGGTCTCACCTCCTCCCCTCCGTTTAATTTAAACCCCTGACACTGCAAGATGCCCGCTCCTACATCTCCAAAGAACCTCCTCCCTCCCCACACTTCCTCACAACCAGATCCACGCTTTGCTCCACCTCCCGCATTTGTTCACCTGAAGATGCTTTTCTTGCAAAAAGAAGAAGAAGAAGAAGAAGAAGAGGGAGAAGAAGAAGAAGGAGAAGACTGGGACTGCAGAATCCCTTAATTCCTTCCTTTCTGGGACCACATTTTGGAGAAGGTGGGACTTGTTCTGAAGTTTGGGAATTGGAGTCTGGTGCCCGGGAGGGAGCAGAGTGACGGTCTGCTTTGCCTCAGACAAGTCTACACCATCACTTTACTGAAGAAGGACAGAGGAAGACCCAGGGTAAAAAGAATAGGAAAATTCCTCTCTGTCCACTGGCAAATTTTCAACAGCTTGGAAATGTCTATTTTTTTATTTCCTTCAAGAAAATCCCATTTAAGAAATGTTGTGTTCACATGAAATGTACAAGATGGCCACAAAGTGTAAATTTCGTCCTGACATGTCTGTGATTCTTAAAGTTGTTCTCCTGCCTCTCTGCAAGTTAGTATCATCGGAGGCTGAGACAGGGATTTAACTGGGAAAATTCCAGGAGAGGGAAGCACTTTAAATGCAGATCCGGTTAAAATAGCGCATCCTAGTCTAATCCACAAGAGATAATGCAGGATAGACGAACCCAGAACTTGAAGAGGGTGCGGGGAGCAGTAAGTATTCCCAGATTTTGAATTTAATGCCAACTCAGAGTCTGAGAAAGGACAATAAAGGAGAAAGTGGGGGCAGGCAACTCAGACTCATAAATAAATAGTCCAGAGAGACCAAGTGCATCATCAAGTCCATGTACATTTCATTACTAAAGGAAGACGCGGTGTGTGTGACTTGCGTCTCAGCAGACTGGGAGGGAAGTCTCTGCTGCCTGCATCCTGCCTGGGATACATTCCAGCCACATTGCTGCAGGGCACCACGGCCACCATGGGCACCACGTTGTGCCCGCTGCCCTCACCCACCTTCCTCGTGCTAGGCCCTTGGCAGACAGGTAGGGCTGTGCTGATGGACAGAGCCAAGGACCAGCCGCAGTCAGGCTGTTGGCACCGTCCTCCATGCTGCACCCCTGGTGGCAGTGGGGGGCGGCCGCAGAGTTGAGTCGCGGAGTGTCACGGTGGAAAAGGACCCCCAGGTCGCACACAGCCCAATCCTTCCATTTCACAGACAGGAAAGCCAAGACCCAAGAAATGGCGGGGCCTCACCCACAGTCACCTGGCTAGTAAAGTACAGAACCTGGATTAGGATCTGGATCTCCAGATTCTTCGTCCTGGGACCCTCCCCCTGTACCTGTCATCACCCGTCCTTAGGTGAGCCATCTGCCTCTGCCACTTCCTCACGTGACCTTGAGGATTACTCTCTGCTCTGTCCCTCGGTTTCCCCTCCCTAGATGATAGGTGGACTTAGGCCAAGGAATTTCAAGTCTTTGAGGTGGTGGTGGGTGGCGGTGGTGGGGAATACTGTCACTTTCTTGGTGCCATAGGCAAGACCACGCATAAGGCTTAGGAACTAAGGCAAGCTCTCTTCAGCATCCTCCAGTTTTGAGACCCAGAATATCATCTGCATTAGTCTGCGTAGGACTGCTGTAACAAATTGCCACAAAATTGATGGCTTAAAGCCATAGAAATGTATTGTCTCACAGTTCTAGAGCCCTGAAGTCTGAAATCAAGATGTTGGCAGGATTGGTTCCTTCTGGAGGCTCTGAGAGAGCATCCATTGCATGCCCCTCTCTGCTGACATTTGGTGATGGCCGGTAATTCTTGGCATTCCTTGGCTTGTAGACGCACCACGCCTATCTCTGTAACTCCTTCTTCACACGGCCTCCTCCCTGGGCGTCTTCCCTTCTCTTTTTGTCTTCCCTGCGATAAGGACACTTGTCATTGGCTTTAGGGCCCACCCTAATCCAGCATGATCTCATCCTGAGATCCTTAATTACACCTACAGTCTTCACAGATTCCAGCCGGCCAAATCTTTGGGGGGTCCATCACTGAACCCACTACCTTGTCCGATGAAGGTTTTCCTATGAGAACCAACAGTGATGAGGTGTGATGCCTGCCTATCCCATCTCAGTCTTTAAAGACGCCGTAACATGGGGCCCTTTGCTTAGAAGAAGTGAGTAGCTACATCTGCGGAAAGTTTGGCCTCTTTCCAAGGGCTCTGCTTTCGTTGACTTCCTTAATTCTTACACCAACCCTCTGAGGCAGGTACTGCATTATCACCCCCCATTTCACAGTCAGGGAAACTAAGGCACAAAGAGGTGTAGGTCACACAGGTACTAAGTGGCAGGAGGTAGGCCATCCGCCTGCAGAACGTGTGCTCTTAACCCCACTTCTTACTGGTGCTGGGGCTGCAGACCCCTCTCTCTCAATCTGATGCCATTGATTTCTATCCAACCCACATCTTGAACTTGTTTCTTTTGCAGATACTTATTGGGCATTTTTGGCTGTGTGCTCTGTGCTGATCTACCGTCGGACAGCATTCTTTGCCGTCCCTACCTAGGGTGGCCGCTGCAGCCTTTCCCCACACGCAACTGTGCCGAGGAGTGTGCGGGGTCATCCTAAGAACGGAGGGGTGATGACTCTGCACATCTCGCTTTGTCTCTAGTGATGAGCAAAACACCTGCCAGGTCAATAACTAACATGCAACGTGCATTCATTTTTAAATCAATAGGAAAGGAGCACCTGGGTGGCTCAGTCGGTTAAGCATCAGCCTTCGGCTCAGGTCATGATCTCAGGGTCCTGGGATCCAGCCCCGCGTCAGGCTTCCTGCTCAGAGCTGGCTTCTCCCTCTCCCTCTGCTGCTCCCCCTACTCATGCGCACGCTCTCTCTCTCTTTCAAGTAAGTAAATTAAAAAATCTTAAAAAAAATTTTAAATCAATAGGAAAGAAGAAACTTAGGACCAAGGTAGTTTTTTGGAACTGCCAACATTATGGGTCCCGCGTTTTACCTCGTCTTTCCAATGCTGTTTTAGCAAATCCTCTAATTCTTTCCCTTTTTTCAAGAACAAGCTCTAACACAGAACAGATTTCTCCTTAGCCCCTAAGTCCTCGTATCTTTGGCATACAGATGACCCTGTCGACGGACACCTTGGGAAAAAAATACGTGCAGGTCCTTGTTGGGTCTCCCACGCTGGCCTCGAACGGTGTGCACCCACGGGGGTGGAAGGCTGATGCAGCCCGTTTTCTTCACTGGCCGCCTCATGTGAGGTTAATACGCAATAGCTCTCTTTTATGTCCTGTAACAACAGGAGAAGACTGGGTGACACCTAGGGAAAGTGTTCTAACCAGCCGTTGTTCTAAAAAATTACTCGAGAGTTGATTTCAGGGTCTTTCCCTTTTTAGGGATGAGGTAGAACCCGTGAAGGGCCGGGAGTGGGGCTAGCTGGAGATAAGCTCCAGATTGCTATCTGACTCAGGAGATTCCCTACGTCTTAACTCATAAAAAGTCCCTCGACCTTTGGATAGCCAAACATCTGGGTTGGGACCAGGGATGTCGAATGCATCACAGTGGTTTTTCTTTCCGGATGAGTAAAGCCTTCTGTGATGACTTCCATGTGCTTGGGCCCTTTCTTTCCCAAAACAAAACCACCATCACCAGGGAGAGGGTAACGAAAGGGCGGCTTCTGTTTTCCACGGGAGATAAAGACTTTTTCCACCTTGACTCTCTTACCCCGTGTATGCTGATAACCGTGCTGTGTGGAGTTCATCGGTCCCGAGCCGTGCCGTGTGAGGGCGCAGGGATGACAAAGCCGAAGATTGTCTCTTCTTCTGATTAGCACCGACCCTTCCACCCCAAATAGGGACATTGTCTCTGCCTCCTGCTTCTTCGTTGTCAGCGATCCTATGGCAATCTCCTACCCTCCCGATCCGCCTCTGGGTATGTTTGAACAGAATCATAAATGCTTGAATATCAGATCTGCCGGCTTACAGAGGCACGCTGTGGGTATTCGCACTTGTTCGTTTAAAAAGTGTTTGTTGAGCACCCACTGTGTGCAGAACAGTGGAGAGACACGACTTCTGTCCACCCTGGGCTTAGGGTGAGCTTGCACGGCACGGATCGTTCACCTAACGCTGCTGGAGGTTCACTGGCTGAGGCTGAGATCCTTCCCAGGGGTGTCTGTGTTGAACAGGAGAATGAAGACCAGAGCTGCAGAGGGCTGACAGGGGCATTTGCAGGCCCTGGAAGCCAGATGAAAAATATTTCCGGTGCAAGGAAGCATTCCTGGGGTAACCACCCTGGTTATGGAACCCACATCTTTTGGTCTGTGCCCAGATGTCCCCTATTGGAGGGTCCTTCCCTTCTTCCAAACAACACACTAGCCCACCTGCTCACTCTGTTCCTTGCCCCGCATTACTTCTCTTCTGAGCTGGTATATTGCGCCTGGCACCGTACTCTTATTGCTCTGTAATCACACTGCACTGGAATGCCACCTCCTCCAAAGCAGGGAAGTTGGCTGTCCCCTGACTGCCATGTCCTCAGCCCCAGAGCAGCGGCCCGCATGCAGGAGAGGCTGCAGACATATCTTTTTCCATCCATGCCTGGTGGAATTCTTCATCAATTCCAGGCAAATCTGTGACCTCCATCACTTGGGGACTTCCGGTGTTCCTGCGTGAGTGAACATTGGCTCCCCAGGATCCTGAATTCTGGCTGCTCGGATCATGCCCTCGGGAGTCACCCCTGCCATTCCCAGCGAGGCCGGGAGGAGCTCTCCTTCTCTCCGGGTACAGCCGTTCTGAGATGCCTCTCATCTTAGGGTACATGGGAATACTGCCCGGGGGCCCAGGCCCACCTCCCCCACCCCTGGCCTCCTCTTGGCTGTTCTCCTTCATGCTGGGCTCCATCAGCACAACCTCCTTTGGGTTTTTTTAAAATGCCCCTTGCAGGGGCACCTGGGTGGCTCAGTCGTTAAGCGGCTGCCTTTGGCTCAGGTCATGATCCCAGCGTGCTGGGATCGAGCCCCGTGTCGGGCTCCCTGCTCAGTGGGGACCGTGCTTCTCCCTCTGCTTGTGCTCTCTGACAAATGAATAAATAAAATCTTTAATAAAAATAAATAAAATGGGGCGCCTGGGTGGCTCAGTCGGTTAAGCGTCTGCCTTCGGCTCAGGTCATGATCCCGGGGTCCTGGGATCGAGTCCCACATCGGGCTCCCGGCTCAGCGGGGAGCCTGCTTCTCCCTCTGACCCTCTCCTCTCTCATGCTGTTTCTCGCTCGCTCTCTAATAAATAAATAAATAAAATCTTAAAAAAAAATGTTTAAAATAATAGGGTTGGGGGCGCCTGAGTGGCTCAGTCGTTAAGCGTCTGCCTTCGGCTCAGGTCATGATCCCAGGGTTCTGGGATCGGGTCCTGCATCGGGCTCCCTGCTCTGCGTGGAGCCTGCTTCTCCCTCTCCCACTCCCCCTGCTTGTGTTCCCTCTCTCACTGTGTCTCTCTCTGTCAAATAAATAAATAAAATCTTAAATAAATAAATAAATAAATAAATAAAATAATAATAAATAAATAAAATGCCCCTTGCAGTTTCCTCACCTGGAACTTTCCCCAGCTGGCCCCTTCTCACCTGCCCCCCACCCTTGGAGCCTCTTCCAACCGGTTCCCTGAACTGGCACCTGTGTCCCTGCTCCTCTCCCCCTCCCAGACAGCCCCCCAACCTGGCACCTGCCACTCTGGTCTGTCCTTCACTTAGGCTTCTGTTTCCCTCACAGGGAGGACGGTGTTCAGTGCTGAGCTCCCTGATGTCGGGAAGGACAGCAGTAACAGTATTACCTATCGGAGAAAGGGACCAACTGCTGCGTCCAGGCACTCGGCCTGCCGCTGTCATTCCCCGGCCTTCGGCTTTGACACCTCTGCTAGTTTGCTGGGGCTGCTGTAACAGAGCACTGTGGACGGCGCCGCTCGAACAACAGAAATTTATCTTCGGGCGCCTGGGTGGCTCAGTCGGTTAAGCGACTGCCTTCGGCTCAGGTCATGATCCCGGAGTCCCGGGATCAAGTCTCGCATCGGGCTCCCTGCTCGGCAGGGAGTCTGCTTCTCCCTCTGCCCTCTTCCCTCTCGTGCTCTCTCTCATTCTCTCTCTCAAATAAATAAATAAAATCTTTAAAAAAAAAAAAAAGAAGATATTTAAAAAAAAAAAAAAAGAAATTTATCTTCTCCGTTCTGGAGGTTGGAAGTCCGAGATCAAGGTGTCGGCAGGCCTGGTCTCTGCTGAGGCCTCTCTCCTCGGTGTGCAGATGGCCGACCTCTCTCTGGGTCCTCGCATGGTTGTCCCTCTGTGTGAGTCTGTGTCCTAACCTCTCGTCTTCTAAGGCCACCAGTTAGATTGGATCAGCGTCCACCCTAATGACCTCCTGGTAACTTAATCACCTCTTGAAAGCCCCCATCCCCAATATAGTCACATGCTGAGGTGCTGGAGGTCAGGGTCTCAGCGTGTGGATTTGGGGGAACAACACCCCAGCAACACCCATGCTCTCCCCTGGCACCACCCACCCTGGCTGGGCGCATGTCCTCGCGTTTTCCTGTGACCTCAGCGCTCAGCCCGCAGCCGCCCTCCTCCGCATCCTTGTTGCTCATATTTTACTCATAGAAGCTTTCTCCCTAGATCTTTGTTTCTCCAGTTTGATAATCCAGTTGCTCAGCCCACCACACAGCAATTCGTTTATTTGCTGAGGGCGTACTAAGGGCCAGGCACTGCTCCAACACTTCTCCCATTTAAGCCTCACATAACCCATGAGGCAGCTCTAACTACCCCCCTATTATGTAGGCAGGCATCCAAGCTCACACAGGTCTGATGAGTTGCCCAAGGTCGTAGGGCTGAAAGTGGGGGGACCTGGGGTAGAACCCAGACTTCCTGCTGAAGGGCACACGCTCTGAACGCTGTTTGCCCGCAGGTTACCAGGGCACGTCATCAAGGGGGAGAGGGGCAGGACAGACAGGCCTGCTCAAAGCAACGGACAGGGCTACCAACAGACAGACAACAAAAGAAGACAAGGAAACGTTATGAAGACTGGAATAAGAATGAAAAGCACAGCCATCTAGGTCCATTTCACAGAAGGGCTAATAGCCCTACATGCCTCAGTGGGCCCCTAAAGCATCACTATACACATCATCATGAGTAACAGCAGGAAAAAAGTCTGTTCCATTAGCTCTGGCAGAATTAGCAAATAAAAATGCAGGACTCCCAGTTAAATTTGAATTTCAGATAAACAACAAATTATTTTTTTTAGTATGAGTTGGGTCCTGGCAATATTTGGGATGTGCTTATACCAAAAAGTTATTTGTTGCTTATCTGAAATTCAAATTTCCTGGGTGGGTGTCCTGTATTTTATCTAGCAACCCTGTATGTTCACTACCTGCTTGGTTTAAAAAGGCAAGAGAGTGTGCAATGCATTCTGGAAAGATTTTTCTTCCAAAATGGGTAAAAATAAAAAGACTGGTGCTTAAGTGATCCTTTATGACAGATGTGACAGATAAGAACTGTGTAAATGACAGAAGCTGTAAATAAAGAAGCTGTAAATAAAGAGCTGTAAATAAAATGGAAATTTCTTTTTCACATAAAAAAAAAATTCCAGAGGTCAAAGGTTCTGGGATATCTTGGCCCTACTGGGTGACCAGGGACCTGAGCTCCTCTTACCTTTCTCTTCCACTCTTGCCTTCCAGTCTCACAGTTGCCTCATGAGCCAAAAGAGTTGCTGAAGCCCCTGTCATCACATCAGCATTCCAGGCAAGAAGCAAGGACCTGGTGGAGGAAGAATATGAAAAAAGCACATGCCAGCAGTCTGTCCCCCTTTTCATCAGTTCTGACAACTTCTGCTTACATCTCATAGGCCAGAACTTAGACATGTGGCCATATTTAACTGCAAGAGAAACTTTAAATGCAGTGATAACTGTGGACGTTGCCACACTGAATAAAATCAAGGGTCTGTTACCAGAAGAAAGGGAGAAGAGATACTGGACAGGCAAATAGGCTCAGTAGAACACTGAACACTGTGTCCTCTTTCCTCATTCATTAGGGCACCTGGCCTTTTCTGCAGGAGGATGTGAAGGGCCCATTTCTTAAAAATATGGGCATTTTTAACATGGTACTGTTTTGTTTTATAGACTTTTCTGGTTACAGTTCTAAGCCACCAAGGGCACAATTTAATATATCAGAAGAGTAATAAAATAAAGCAGCAGATTGACTTTTTTTATATCTAAAATCTAATTTAAAAAGCATGTTTTTAAGGAAAAGAGTAAACTCCTTGAAGAATAAATACCTGGTCTCTGTGGATCGCCCCACTGCCCATCCTTAGACTACAATTCCACTGGGGCTGTGTCTAGATCTTACCATGCGCTAGGCAGGGTGCTAGGATGGGGGGGGATAGAATGATGGGTGAAGGGGGCCCGCCTTTGGAGTGCCTGCTCCCGGAGTTGGTAAATGTGTGTGAAATGGCCCGGGAGGTTGCCTGGGTTGCATTCTAATTAGGTTGCATCTGTGTTTCAGTACCTGGGAAGGAGGCGCAGGAATATTATTAATATTCCTGACAAAACTCATCCATCGGAGGAGAATTCCAATTTGCCGATGCCCTGCGTGGGCCGTGAAGACCTTCACGAGCTGCTAGAGCTCTTACCTGTGACTGGTGTTTTGGAGCAATTTTCTGGGCCCCCCCCCCACAAAGTCACTCAATGATTCGCATGGGTCCCTGAAGTTCTGCTGAGAATTTTTCACCTTTTAGATTTAGTATTAAGCAAAACTCCTAAAAGATGAAAGAAATCCTTGCTTTGCCTTCCATCTTTGGTCACGAAAAGCGCGTGTAGAGGGATGGTAAATGGGACCCCGGCTCCCCTCGGTCTTTAGAGGCCACGTTTCCCCATTCCAGAGTGAGATGTGGACAGCTGGACCACTTTGCACCCACCACTTTGAGGGAGAAAAAGCAGGCAGCGTATCTGAGGTCAGGGAAAGAATGTTTTCCGTGGTCAGGGTCTTGTGAGTATCGCCCTCTGGTGGAGGAGTAAGGGTTGTTTTCCCCTTCCCTCCAGCTGACTGGAATGATCTTTCTGGAGAGGCCAGGAAAGTCAGATCTCATCCTTAGATTCCATCCCAGGGTGGAGTTAGAGCCTCCCAGCAGGTCGGCGACAGGAAGTTGTTTTCTTTTGCACTCTGCGAGTCCCGCTGTTCACCAGCTACACACGAAAGCTTTAATACGTGTCCGGGTTGATGTCCCAATTGCAGGGAAACACAATTAGCACGTGCATTAAGAAGAGCTCCATTTACGCGCCCTGCCTCACCTCTAAATACCTGTTTACGTGGAGCTGCACTCATTAGGGTGCTCTTTGCAATTTGGATTTCATCAAGTACCTGAGAGCCTCGCTCTAACATTACCTAACGTCCTGGAACTTAATACAGATAAACTCATTTTGGGTGGGGGGGGGCCTCATCCACATGGTGCTTAATTCTAGGAGAATTAGGAGAGCATCATTTCCGTCTTACCCGATTGCACGGGTTCTGAGAATGTCATGTTTCAGAGCCCCTGGCATGTGTTTGAGTTTCATATGCCTTTTTGTTTTTTGTTTTTAAAGATTTCTCTTTTTGGTGATTTTTTTGGTGTTTTTTGGTGTTTCTTTTTGGTGATTTTTAAAAATTGTGACAAAGTATAGATAATATTTACCATTTTAATCATTGTTGAGCGTACAGTTCAGTGGAATTAAACATTCATGATGTTGAGGAACCCTCACCACCATCCATCTCCAAAACTTTTTTCGTGTTCCCAAACAGAAACTCTGTCCCGATTAAACGCTACCTCCCCATCTCCCCCTCTCCTGGTCCTGGCAACCATCATTCTACTTTCCGTCCCCTTGAATGTGCCTGTTTTAGGTATCACATGTAAGTAGAATCATACAATATTTGTCATTTTGCGTCTGGCTTCTTTCACTAAACATGAACGTCTTCAGCATTCATCCGCATTGTAGCAGGTATCAGAACGTCATTCCTTCTTGTGTCCGAATACCATTTCATTGTGTGCACGGACCACATTTCATTTATCAGTTCATCTGTTGACCGACACTTGGGTTGTTTCTACCTTTAGACTATTGTGAATAGCACTGCCATGAATGTCGGTGTACAAGTATCTGAATCTATGCTTTCAATTCTTTGGGGTATTTACCTAGAAATGGAATTGCTGGATCATATGGTAATTCTTTTTTTTTTTTAAAGATTTTATTTATTTATTTGTCAGAGAGAGAGAGTACAAGCAGAAGGAGAGGGAGAAGTGGGCTCCCTGCGGAGTAGGGAGCCCGGTGTGGGACTCGATCCCAGGACCCCAGGATCATGACCTGAGCTGAAGGCAGACGCTTAACCCACTGAGCCACCCAGGCGCCCCGTCATATGGTAATTCTATGTTGAACTTTTTGAGGAACCTCTAAACTGTTTTCTGCAGCAGCTGTTCCATTTTATATCCGTACGAGAGGTACAGGAGAGTTCCGTTTTCTCTACATCCTTACCAACACTTGTTTTCCCTTTTTTTGGTTGGTTTGTTCAATGATGGCCTTCCTAGTGGGTGTGAGTGGGCTCTCACTGTGGTTTTGATTTGCATTTCCCTAAAGACTAATGATGTTGAGCATCTTTTCACGTGCTTGTTGGCCATTGTATACCTTATTGTCTGTCTTCTTTTGAAATGTCTGTTCATAATCCTTTGCTCATTTTTGAATTGGGTTGTTTGGCTTTTTGTTGAGTTGTAAGAGTTCTTTCTATCTTCTGAATATTGATCCTATATCAGACATATGATTTGCAGAATCTTGTCCCATTCTGCAGGTTGTCTTTTCATTCTCTCGATAGTGTCCTTTGATGCACAACCAAATTGACTTTTTGCATATGTTAAAAAAGAAAAAAAAGTTGGTCTGACAAAGATCTGCCAGAGGACAGCTATGTTATGTTAATTAATTCACCCATTTATACATGTATTATAGAGAGTATTTAACACAAGTATGTGCTAAGGAGGGGTGCCTGGGTGGCTCAGTCATAAGCATCTGCCTTCTGCTCAGGTCATGATCCCAGGGTCCTGGGATCAAGCTGAGTGTTGCGGGGCGGGGGGGGGGGGGGGGGGCCCCCCTCGGCGGGGGGCCTCCTTCTCCCCCCCCCCCCTCCCCCCCCCCCCCCCCTCACGATTTTTCTCTCTCTCTCTCAAATAAGTAAATAAAATCTAAAAAAAACCCAAGTATGTGCTAAGGAGAGTTTGGTGCTGGGTGTTGCAGAGAGATTTGTGTTCATAAGATACACCTGTCACCAGGCAGTTCACTTTCAAAGTGCTCATAGTGTAGTTGACAAGACACTTCCCATAAAACAGAGGCCAAAAAACAATAACAATAGATATTTGCAGGTGCTGTATGATCATTTCAAATGTGTGAATTCCAATAGATGTGATGGGAGCGTTCCAGCATCAAGGTCAGGGAGCGCTCTCAAGCCTTTCGTCCCCTGCCCCAAACCACACAAATTTCTCACCAGCAATCAACATTTCCACCCTTACAGCAGACGTGGTGCGACCTCTAAATTAGCAAGCACTGGAGAATGTTAACTTAGGCGTTATAACATCCCCTGCTCATCTGGTCCCTTACCAGGTCAACGTTATATTCCAGGGAGAGACTTCTTTATAGCTTTGTGACCGATATAAATCTATCCAGCAGTCTCATGTCTTGTTGAGTCTATGCCATCAAATTGAATCACACAGAAATTATTTTATGTCATGGGTGCTGTTGCTGAAATCTTGATTCAAAGTAATAATAGAAGTTATTTACGGTTATATGTAATTGGATTTAATGAAATGAGATCTTACAAAACAAGAAAGTTAAAAAGCAATTATTTACATGGAGTAAAAGAGTATATATATATTTTATATTTTTATTATTTTTATTTTTTTTAAGATTTTATTTAGTTATTTGGGAGAGAGAGAGAGCACGGGCGAGGTGAAGGGCAGAGGGAGGAGCAGACTGCCCACTGAGCAGGGAGCCTGATGCGGGGCTCGATCCCGAGTCCCCGGATCATGACCTGAGCCAAAGGCAGACACTTACCCAACTGAGCCACCCAGGCGCCCCTAAAAGAGTATATTTTTGAATGTCTTCATCTTAAATTCCTAGGAAGAGATTTTCTAAGACAGATAAGGAGGGCTTAGGGGAAGCATCACATTCCTGGGCTCTGTCAGCAGAGCTCTTCATCATGGAAGTCACGGTTTCTGAAATGAATGTTAAGTCCACGGAGAAATAGGACTTCTAAAGGGTTACTATGAATGTTTGTATTATGCAATACTTTTTAGCAATATTTCTGTGATTTCAGGCAAGGTCCACTCACACTTCAGGGAGCCTAATGCCACTGACTTGACTTGCCAACCTTCCCTACTTGCGGCTGCTCTCCCCTACAAGAGTGGAAGCTCCCTGGGGAGAGCTATGTCTCCTGACCCCCTAAAGACTTGCTTTGAGAACGAGGGACCCAATCGCTTAAACCAAAACCTAGGCGGCCTCCTGGTGATTCCTCCTCCCTTCTCCCTCTGTCTAACCCATCAGCCAGTCCTGTCACTATCCTCTCCCAAGCTTCTCTCCACAAAATACAGGACCCCCCCGGAAGCTCTGACATCTGCTGGCTCTGGAGGGACTGCCCTCCCGTTCCTAGAGATTATAAATGATTTACCCTGGAGTGTGCATTTCATACACAAACCAACCAATCCAGAGCCCGCACTCCCAACCACCTCCTCTATGAGGCTGTCCCACTCAGGGCCACCTGCCCAAATCACCCAGAACCAGGTACAGACAACTAGGGGGCGGCTCCCGTGCCCAAGAGCCTGCTGAAACTATCCAAATTAACGAATCCTAAGCCTTCTTACCCTGCCTTGCCCATGCTTTCCCATGGAAACCACAATAGAGGGCCTTGGGCACAATTTCCCTGCCTCCCTCTACCTTCTGGCTGACGCTGGGGCTTCCCCACATGGCCCCGTGTGGTTGGCGTGGTGAGTCCTCCTTCCTGGGAACGGTCACAAACCACCTTTCCAATGACAGTGTCTCCTGATCTGTTGGCCTCGCCGTACCCAAGTAATAATAACACCTTTTAAAACACCCTGGAGTTGTGCCCCCCTGCCCCGCCTGTCTGGGCCCTTTGATAACCGCCCCACCCTCACCCTCTCAATGTGCTTCTCCTATCAGCCTGTGGCCCAGGACCCCTGGGACCCTCCCAAAATGAAAACTGATTGTGTTGCTCTCTTACTTATAATCCCCCAGAGCCTTCCAGTGTAAGTTAGAATAAAAGCCACACTCCTCACCACCGCCTACAAGCCGTCTTGGGCCACTCTGGCTCCGCGCTCCGGCCCCACCGGCCTCCTTTCAGTCCCTCGCGCTTTCCCGCCTCGGGGACATTCCACCCCCTCATTCTGTTTCGCTGTGGCCATTGGGCTTGTCACTCTGTACTCATTCTTTCACATCTCCCCACCGCACCCCTCCACTTGGAGTCGAATGGAAGCTCCTTGCGAACAGGGGCCTTGTCCACAGTTGTGTCCCCCGAGCCGACGCAGCCCGGCGTGGAGCACTGAAGTCGTGAATGAGGGGCACCTTACCTGTATTTCCACGACTGAAGAGGGGAGGGTGGAGGGGGCTGATGACCCCGCAGCCACCTGGGGGCTGCTGGTTCACCAGAGGCTCCCCAACTCCCGGCCCCAGACCAGCCTACTGCAGCGTCAGGGCTGGGAGAGGCAGACTGTGCCTGCTTCCTGGGGAAGGCAAAGGCAAGCCAGCCTCCGTCTCGTGAGGTCCTGCTGACCGGCCCAGTTCCCCTGCAAGGGTGCCCTGTCCTTCCCCAGACCCCAGGCTCATCTGTCGTCTGCTCCAGAAGCTTGGCTGTCCCCAAGCTGCGTCTCCACTTGGCCCGAAGGATGCGATGCAGCTTTTGCTGGTGCAGAGATGTCTGGGGTGGCTGCCAGCACTTTATCTTTTCATTTCATCTGCCAGCCCAGAGCTTTTCCCTGCTTTTGACTCTTGAAGCTTAAGGCAAGAAACACTGACCTTGACTACGGGAACCTCTTGCTTGGTTACTCAAGGTCCCCTCTCCTGGTTCACATTCCAGACCAGCTACTCCCCAATCTTCTCTCTTCTTTTCCCTTGACTCCTGACCTCCTGGGGCAGCCTCAGAACAAAATTTGGGATTTTTCCCCCCTGAGATCTGGCTCACACATTAGTGGCATTGCTGGTTTTCCTCTCCTGCCCAAGGGCACCAGTGCGCCTTCTCAGACTGCTGCCAAGTGGTCGCTTAGAGAAAACACTCTCGGAGTGATTCACAGCCACGTGCAAAGCGAGGGGGACTCCCACACCTGAGCCTGGTACCCCTGGCTCCCCACCTTCCACGACATTCATTTGTCAGCATTTTTTAAGAGTCCAGTATTTTCCAGGCATCAGTCTGCTAGGGTCTGTCTCACTGGATTGGGCAGGGACTTTGGTCACGTCAGTGTTGTGTAAGCTATCCAAACAGATGTTTCCAGAGCGCATTATGTAGACGGTCCAACAAAGAGCCCTGGGACAACCGGATAGCCACGTGCAAAAGAATGAAGTTAGACCCGCTTCCTCTTGCATCATATACAAAAATCAATGCAAAATGGACCAAAAGCCTAAATGTAAGGGCTAAAACTGTTGAACTCATAGAAGAAGATGCAAGCATAAATGTCCATGATGTTGGATGAGGCAAAGCCCCCTAGAATATGACACCAAAAGCACAAGCAACAAAAGAAAAAAAATTGATCAGCTGGACATCATTACAGAATTACTCTTATGCTTCAAAGGACACCATCAAGCAAGTGAAAAGACAGCCCACAGAATGGGAGAACAGTTTTGCAAACCAGCCACCTGGGAAGGAACTTCTATCTAGAATAGATAAAGAATTGTAACAACTCAATAAGGAAAAGACAACCCAATTGAAAAATGGGCAAAGAACCCAACTCGACATTTTTCCAAAGAAGATAAACAAGTGGTCAATAAGCCCATGAAAAGACGCTCAATGTTAAAAGCCATCAAGAAGACGTAAATCAAAACCACAGTTAGATCCCGATTCACACCCATGAGGATGGCTAGAATCAAGAAGTCAGCTAATAACAAGTGTTGGCAAGAGTGTGGAGAAATAGGAAAGCGTGGACGTTGTTGGTGGGAACATAGATTGGCACAGCCACCGGGGCAAAGAGTCTGGCTGTTTCTCAAAAAGTTAATTGTAGAGTTACCATAAGACTGGCCAATCCCACTCCTGGGTGTATATCCAAGAGAAATAAGAATGTTCACAGAAAAACATGTATGCATGTATTCATAGCAGCATTATTCATAATACCCCCAAAGCAGAAATAACCCATAACACAGATGTCCATGAACTGATGAATGGATAAACAAAACGTTGTCTCTCCATCCAATCAAATACTATATAGCAATAAAAGGAATGAAGCACTGATACACACTACAACACGGATGAACCTTGAAAACATTATGTAGGCACACATTATATGTATGTGTATCTAACGTATATATACACAAAAGGTCACATGTTATATGATTCCATGTATATGAAATGTCCAGAATTGGCAAATCACAGAGATAGAGAGTAGATTAGAGGCTGCCTAGGGCTGAGATGGTTGGGGAGAAATGGGGAGTGAGTGCTAATAAGTACATGGTTTCTTGTTGGGGTTATAACAATGTTCTAAATTGATATTGGCGATGGTCACATCACCCAGTGAACGCACTAGAAACCAATGAATTTTACATTTTCTTTTAAGTTTTTATTTATTTATTTATTTGAGACAGAGAGAGAGAGACAGAGAGCAGGAGTGGGGAGGGAGAGGGAGAAGCAGACTCCCCACTGAGCAGGGATCCCAACATGGGACTCGATCCCAGGACCTGGAATCAGAACCTGAGCTAAAGGCAGACGCTTAGCCGACTGAGCCACCCAGGTACCCTGGATTTTACACTTTAAATGGGTGAATTAGATAGTATGTGAATTATATTTTAGTAAAGCTATTAGTAAAAAGTCCTCAAGATGCTGGACAATCAGGAGGGTTGAGAGGCTAGAAAGTGATCATTTGTGGTAGGCAGAATAATGACTCCCTGAAGATGTTCAGGCCCTAATGTCTGGACCTTGTAAAAATGTCACCTTATGTGGCAAAAAGGACTTTGCAGATGTGACTAAGGATATGGACTCTGAAAATGGGATATTATCCTGGTTTATTCGAGTGTGCCCAGTCTAACCATGTGAGTTCTTAAAGGAAGAGGACTTTAAAAAAATGGGGTGCCTGGATGGTGCGGTTGGTTAAGCGTCTGACTCTTGATTTCAGCTCAGGTCGTGATCTCAGGGTCATGGGTTCAAGCCCGGGGCTCCTTGCTCAGCAGGGAGTCTGCTTCTCTCTCTCTTTCTCTCTCTCTCTCTCTCCCTCTCCCTCTGCCCCTCCCCCTGCTCTCTCTCCCAAATAAATAAATAAATCTTAAAAAAAAAAAAAAAGCAGAGGCCCTTTTTCAGAAGGGTCAGAGAGCTGAGCCCAAAAAGGGAGGAAAGATCAAAGCACTCAACCTTCTGTGGCTGGCTTTGAACACTGAGGAAGGGGACCATAAGCAAGGGAATGTGGTAGCTTCTAGAAGCTGGGAGTGGCCCTCAGCTGACAGCCAGCAAGGGAACAGGGATCTCAGTCCTAAGCCACAAAGAACTGAGTTCTGGCAACATCCACACGAGCAAGAAAAGGGCTTCCTAGGAAGAAACACAGCCCTGCAGCCCCAGGGTGTTAGTCCACTGAGACCCTTGCTGGACTTCTGATCTATAGGGCTGTGAGATAACACGTTTGTGTTGTTTAAGTCACTAAATGGTGGTAAATTGTCATGGCAGCAGTAGAAACACAATACGGAGCTACTTCATGTGGACTTTATGAAGCCAATCTTTAGGTGGAAAAAAGTGCTAAGCTTTCTCATGTCTGGGGATGAAAAGATCTACTTGTGGCTGAAAATCCACACCTGTTCTCCCCCCTCCCCACCTGGTGCAAAACACCGAGTGAACGAGAGGAGCTGACTTAGTGAGTGGTTCTGAAAATAGAAACTGCAACGTGATTTTATTTCTAACTCCACAGACATCTCTTGTGAGTCATTCATCTTTCTGGGTCTCACTTTCCATGTCTGTGAAGCAGGCTGAGTTAACCCTGACTTCTGCCTACCCCACAGTTTAGGAAGATGAAAAAATCAGCTTTACGAAGAGAGCCGTAGGGTGTTCCTTGAGAAGTGGGAAGCCACAGACACGGTCTGGGTCTCAGGAGGCCCCACAGGGGGGGGCATTGCTCCTTTCTTCTGACTTCCTTCAGAGGATTTGGGGCACAGCTGGTCCCCCGTGGTGTAGGCTGGAGTGTTTTGTAGCTGCTGCGAGCACAGAAATGAGAAAAGCTCCAGGGAGGCAAATGTGCAGAAGCCAGTCACAGGCCCAAATGGAAAAGGTTTTAAATTTGTGCGTTTGCCGAGGGGGCGGGGGGGGGGGGCAATAGTCTTGCACCTGGATGAGACCAAATTGTTTTCATGATGGAAAGAAAGCAAAGCAATGGTCCAGATCAGACTAGAAGGTACAGAGTCAGGACAAGCCTGAGATAAGGACTTTGAAAGTGAGGGAGAAGGGTAGAGAAATGAAAACGTCTCAGGGATGTGTGGGAGTGGAAGGACCTCCAGCGGATAGATCAGTTGGGACATCTTAGGCTCATTTCCCATCACTCTTCAGACCCTGTCCCACTGACTTAAGAGGACACACGCATTTTCTTAGTAAGCTGCTTACAACTGGGGCACCTGGGTGGCTCAGTTGGTTAAGCGGCCGACTCTTGCTTTCAGCTCAGGCCGTGATCTTGGAATGGTTGGATCAAGCCCCTTGTGTATTTGGGCCGGGGGTCTGCACTCAGTGGGGAGTCTGCTTGAGGATTCTCTCTCCCTCTCCCTCTGCTCCTCCTTCTGCTTGTATGTGCATGCACTCTCTCTCTCTAAGATAAATTAATAAATCGTTTTTAAAAAGCTGCTTACGATTGACTTGGCTATGGGATATTATTTATTTATTTATTAAAGATTTTATTTATTTATTTGAGAGAGAGAGCACAAGCAGGGGGAGTGGGAGAGGGAGAAGCAGGCTTCCCGCGGAGCAGGGAGCCCAATGCGGGGCTCGATCCCAGGACCCTGGGATCACGACCTGAGCCGAAGGCAGACGCTTAACCGACTGAGCCACCCAGGTGCCCCCATGGGATATTTTTGAAGATGCCCTCAAGGTACCCACAGATCATCCTTGTGATGGCTGTATTAGGGACCTGGGAAACATCCCCTGGGCTCATCTCAGTCTTTGAGCACCTGCCTTCTCTCAAGTTTACACAGTTGTACCAGGCACAGTGCACCCAGGGTTCCAGAACATGGGAAGGGCTCTCCGTTAACAGTCCTAGCATCATCCAGACTGGTTTGGCTGGCCCCTGCCCCAGACCCTCCTGCCTACTTCCAGCCCAGTGGGTACCTGGCTCCTTGACCCTCCGCCCAGGTCCCACCCAGTATGGCCTTAATTCTTCCTGAGGCCTGGCAGCTCCCGGCAGGCCCCCAGCTGGCCCCCTGGCCTTGGTGAAGCGGGGCCCTGACCCCTTCAGCTTCCCAGCCTTCCTGGAACCCTCTTGCCCAATATCCTGTGTGGTAATCATGCCGTTTGGCCCCACTCAGTTTTGCTGGCCACTGCCAAGTTCCCTCTGCCAGTTCTCAATGCTCTACCTCTAGTGGAACCTTCATGAAATAAAAAGCTGCTACAAGCTTTTCCTCTCCAATCAGAATCCCTCTCCTGGGTGGTCTGCACTCTTCAGCAGAAGTGACCATGCATCCTCCTGTCCCTGTGTTGGGAGGAAGGTGGGTCTGGAGAAGGGACAGAGCTAAGACGCTCCAGGAGCAGGGACGGGGGTTAGGGGGTCTACATCCAGGAAGTGGTCCTGGGTGGCTCTGCCTTCATTAACCCGAGGCCACTCAGGATCTTCACTCAGAAAGGAGGAGCTGCTTCTCTCATGGCGGGGCGCCACTCGGGGCGCTGAGAGCCCAGTGGGGCTGGGAGAAAAGCAGGCGCGAGGTTGCTGCGGGGTGAGGGTCAGATACTGCACGACATTGGTGAGGACAGGGGCAGAGGATGGCGCGTACCACCCACTGAATGCTGAAAGAAGCAGCTGACCACGTCATCTCATGTACACACCCCGCCACCAGCCTACAGGGAAGGCCTAGTCCCATTTACTGTCTTGCAAATAAAGCCACACGGGTGCAAGCTCCCATTTACTGAGTACTTGTCGCAGGCCGGGTCACCGCTGAGGCACACCGTCTCCTGGTCCCTATTGTACAGGGTTGGGTCTTCAAGATCACAGGGGTGTAAGCAGAGACGGCCACAGCGCGCTCTGCGACCCCTAGGTCCCCACGTCGGGGCGTTGGAAGTGGGATGAACCCAGCGGCTCGTTGTACAGACGGAGAAAAGCAAGGCCTGAGGAGGTCGGGTAACCTGTTCCAGGTCCCACAGCTCAGGCCAGATGCTGGGGAGGACCCAGCCACCCGGCCGCCCGGCTTCCTCCACGACACAACCACTTCCCCCGGCCACTCGTGGGTCTGTCTCGTAGGGAGCCCCTCGGAAGCACCCAGCGCGGCCGGCGGGACCGCGGAGAGCCGCTTGCCCGCCCACTTGGCTCTGAAGTCCCGCCCTATCCACGCTAACCAAGAAGCCATTCGGGAGGCCCCGCCTCCCCCCCCCCCGGAGGACCCCGGGCTAGGGGGCGTGGTTTCGCGTGCGCCTCCGCCGCGCGCCCCTCGCCCGGGAGCCGACTGCGCGCGCGCGCGCCGAGGCCGCGGTGGTCTGCGGCTCCCCCGCGCTGCCGGGCCTGGCGAGGCTCGGGTCGGGCAGGGAAGGGGCGGCCGGGCGGACTTGGCCCCGCGCCCTCCGCCCCCGTCGCCCCCGGCTCCTCTCGGCGAAACCCGAGCGCGCGTGCGACGCGGGGCCGCGTGACGCGCACCTGTCGGGGCGGGCCGCGCCTGCGGAAGAGGATGCGCAGGGCCCCAGCCTGGCCCGAGCCCGGCCCGTCGCGCCGCGCGCCGCGCGCCGCCGCCGACATTTCCCGGAGAAGCGGCCGGCTCTGACGGGCGAGATGAAGTAAGCTGCCTCCCCCGCTTGGTGTCCGGCTCCTTCGGCCGCGGGCGTTGTTGGTAGCCGGCCGGCGGCTGCGCGCCCGCGCGGGGCCGAGCCCGAGCCCGAGATCGCTGGGCCCCGCGAACCGGGAGGCTGGGCGCGCGCGGCGTGAGCTCCTCGGGCCTTTTGCTGGGAATCATCTCGCGTCTGTGCGCGGACTCCGGCGGGGGCCAGAGCCCGCCCGAGTTGCCTCCCAGCCCCGCGCCCTCAAAGTATCGTTCACTTCCTCCCCTGCAGATCCCTTGGCTGCAGGGGGCAGCCAGGCCCCTCGAGGCTAGTTTAGAAGGGCCAGCGGCGTTCCTTCTGCTAGGCTTTCTGGAAGTTGGTTCAGTGGGAGGAGGAACTCCCGGTGCTTTTTTCCCCCTGGGATCAGCTTAATCTTTGGCATTAGCCCTCGGGTTCCAATCAGCGTTTGCAAGACACCCATCCAGGGAATAGTTTTCCAGAAGTGGATCTGTCTGCATCCCTGAAAATCAGCTCACTTAAACTTGAATGTAGTCGGAAATGAGAACTTCTGGAAAGAACATAGACCTAAATTCTTTGCCCACCCAACCCCCTGTCCTCCCAACGGGGCCTGTGGCTCATGAAAGGGAACAAATTAGGGGAGACTGGTGTGGAGTGGGCATATTTTAAATTATTTTCTACATTCTCTGCAGTGATGGATGGTGCTTAGACTTTTTGAGCTTATGAGGCTGATCTTTTGGTAAGTTTTAGGACCACCTGAGATAAAAATGCTCCCTGTTTGGCATGAACAGAGCTCATTTTTCAGAGTACTTTGTGAAACTTTTCTTTGAGGTACATGACTGCCCCACAAATAACCACTCTAGGCAAACATTCAAGTTATTTTTATCCAAATACTGGAGTTCACTAAGTTACTCTTACAGTCAGATGGTTTTAGGTCATCTAAAAGGGAAGCCAAGAGGCACCTTTGGTCATCAGTGGCCTAGCCACTTCTCACTTTATTCATGGAATTTGAACAAGGTAAGATGTCACTGATGCCAGATTTCCCCGTGGATTCTACCAGACCCTAACCCAGGGGCAGAGCAGGAAGTCTGGTTTTGCTTTTTGCTTCCTTGAGTTGGGAGCCAGGTGGCTCTCTGTCTGGGAGAGCTCTTAACACTATTGCCCGCTAAAGTATTTTCACGGCCATGATCTGGGTTTTTTTGGCCCAGTGTTGAAATGAGGCGGATGGATCCCCATTTCACAACTGGAGAAGAGGCCCTGGGTAGTTAGGTGAAAGGCCTATGGCTACAGAGTGAAGGGGTTTATGCCCCTATTCTTTAGGCCAGATTATAAACCCCTCAAGGGCTGGAGTGGGGACTTTGAACCTTTTTAGCATGATATTTCTTTGATTTTTCATCAGTATGATTGGAAGGTCATGAAGCTGTTGATGAGCTGTTCCTTGGCGTTTTTTCTGTTGTGGGCTGCTTAATTAATCTTGTAGCAGTTCCAAGAAGCTAGCAAGAAAAGTACCTTTATCCATGCTGCTGTTGGTTTAATAATGATAGAAGCTAACATTTCTTGGGCGCTTGCTGTATGCCCTATCCTGCCACGTGCTTTATAAGGATTGCCTCATTTTGCGCTTCTTATTGACTTGTTTTCCTACTCTGTGGTTGCAACACATGAGAGAAGTAGACTATATACACCACCGTTGTTCCAGTCTCTTAGAGGAGCAGAATCAGTGTCCACACCAATACAGTGTTTTAAATTTCACCGCCTGGGTCTGTGGTCCGCGTTTTCCTGGTAGGTGGGAGGTCAGTGCTGAAGCCAGACTGCCCGTATTCACATCTGATCACCTCTGAGCTGCCCGCCCTTCAGTCATTTTTCCCTCTGTGCCACCTTGGTTTCCTCTGTACTCATTCTAAAAATGGGCATAATAGTGGTGCCTGTCTCATAGGTTTTGGCAAGAATTTAACTCCAGGGATAAATGTGAAGCTCTCATATCCGGTGTATAGTGAAATACTTGTAAATGTCTCTTTTATTATTAATAGTGTGACAGGAAGCTGTGTACTATGTCACAGCACTCGAGGTCAGCAGGAGGCATGTCTTCCTTCATGCCACCATTCCGACGCAGAGTGCACCTTCTGTGTGCCAGGCCCTGTTTTGGATACTGAAGAGAAGCACAAAACCCCCTGCCCTGGTTGGCACTCACATTCTTGAGGGGAGGGGCAGCAGAGAATAAACCCAACAAATACACTTTCCACAGACAGTATATTAGAGACTGATACGTACTGCGGAGAGAAAGCAGGGAGTGAGATGGAGGTGGGAGGTTTGCGGTTTTGCGGAGTCGGCTGAGGAAGCCTCACGGAGAAGGTGACATTTCAACAAAGAATTCAAGTCAGGGAGGGAGTGAACCGTGTGGACATCAGCAGGGAAAAGTAGGCCAGGCAGAGCAAACAGCAAGTACAAAGGCCCTGAGGTAGGAGGATGGGAGGCTGGAGCCCAGAGAGGGGCAACTGGCAGAAGAGATCAAGGAGGTAATGGGTAGGAGGCCATAAAGAGGCCACTGAGTGTCTTGTTCAGGGAAGGGCAGAAATGGGAGGCCAATTGGGTGGTTCCTACAGTAATCCAGACAGAGGCGATGGTGGTTAGAAGCAGAGTGCAGTTGTGGAAGGTGGTGACTAGTTGTTTTTTTTGATGATAGAAATTACAGGATTTGCTAACAGATTGGATGACACTCCCCCCCCGCCCCCCCACCCAAGTTTCTGCCCTCAGCACCTGGAAGGGTAGAGTTGCCATTTACTGAGGCTGGGGAAATCTGCATCTGGAGCAGGTTGGCGGAGAAGTCCGTTCCATTTTGAACATAGTGAGTCTCGTGGGCATCCAGCTAACAGTGTCAGAGTAGCAGTTGATTGGCTGAGCCTGGAGTTGAGGGGGAGAAAGCCCAGAATGGAGATGAAGACCTGGTGGCGTATGCTGGTAAATGTGTAACGACTCCGTAGGGTGGGGGTTGGTGACGGGGAGGAAGCCTGATTTACAGCATTTGCCAGTATCTGTGGTGCGATATTCCTGCGCTGGCCACGGCAAACACCCCAGTACAGAGTATCTTCGTCTTACAGATACAGTAGATGTCAATAATGTCAAGAGCACAGGTGGAGAGTAAAATGTAGTCACATAATTAGGAAATGATGAGCAATAATAAGTATTTATTGCTTTTGTTTTTAATACAGTTTATTTGGTTATAAACTTGGGCGATTTGGTTTTTAATAATGGCTGAGTTTAATAGCTGGCTTGAAAAATTCCTGCAAATGCAGCAGTTGAATCTTGTGTGCGGTACAAGGCGGCTGCAGCACCCCCCGGGGTCACAGGGACCCGAGGCACCTAAAGAGGTGACGGGTCTAAGGAGTCTCTGAGATCAGGGAGGGAAAAGGGCCCCAGAGCCTGATCTTGCAACTCTTGTCCCCAGTCTAGCCCCAAGGGGAAGGGGTACAGGTCTTACAGCAGCTGAAGGGCTTGGCTTGCATGGCCGTGTTTGGTGCTGATGGGCCCGAACAAGGAGAGGAGTGCAGGAAAAACGCTTGAGTGAGTGATTATAGACAGGACTGGGCACATCCCCTCCCGCTTTGGTTAGAAATGATCTTCAGTTTGAACTCTCGTTTACTCCCACACGTTCTTTCGACAGTTCCAAACTCCCAGGCTGTGATTTGAAGAAAACGTCCCTCCTTCCTGCTTGGCAAACAGAAGGTAGAGGTCAGAGGTGTCAGTGTGGTGTGGGGAAAGGGAACAGGGCTGTAGCAGCCACTGACCTTTAGCTCCCCGCTCCTTTCTCCCGCCCCTTGTGTGCTGGGAAGAGAGGACCAGAGCTGTTTCCGCCTGTGGTTTACCAGACACCGCCCTGCCCACGGAGCCCCAGCACACGCTGTGTCCGTGCTCAGACGGGTCAGGCCCGGCTGCAGGGGTGCTCCCCGGAAACAAAGACTGGAACCCTGATTCTGATCCAAACCCTCCGGCTGGCCAGGTCAGCGCTCCCAGCTTTGGGAATGTTGGCAGAGCTGTACTTTAAAAGGTGAGTCCCCCAGGATGCCTGATGGGCACCCCTCCGGCTGGGTTGGGGGCCTGAAAGATGCCCAGGGCTGTGGCCATGTGCCCCGTCAGGCCTGCCGCTAAGATGAGCCTGTCCGAAGAAGGTCTTTTCTCCTCCCCGGAGGCGACCCCCACGGCACCTGCGCTTCCGGGGTGTAGTGTGTTCCTGGCAAGTACCTTCAATAAGAATTATAGGGGCGCCTGGGTGGCTCAGATGGTTAAGCGTCTGCCTTCGGCTCAGGTCATGATCTCAGGGTCCTGGGATCGAGTCCCACATCGGGCTCCCTGCTCCTTGGGAGCCTGCTTCTCCCTCTACCTCTCTCTCTCTGTCTCTCATGAATAAATAAATAAAATCTTAAAAAAAAAAAAAAGAAAAGAATTGTTGTAAATGAAATTGCACCCTCCACACGCTTAAGTTAAGGCTTCAGAGAGTTTTGTCTGAGCTTCTGAGTGACACGTAGTTATCAGCCCCTCATTTCCTGTCGAGTCCTCTTTCCCTGGCCCTGCTGCCCACCCGGGTCTAAGGTGCTGAGCCCCTAACTGCCCCTTGCAAAGGCGGAGCGCTGGCATCTCCCTGATAATAGAGAGCTTGTCCCCCTCCCATGGGGAGCATGCGATCTGGGGGCAGTGAAGGGGCTGTCCTCCGCGAAGCCTCTTCTGTCGCAGACGAGGAACCAAGGCCTAGGCTAGAGCTCCTCAAACTTTTCACCAGTGGTTTTCTTATTTACTTACTCATTAAAAACAAGCCGTGGGTGCCTGGGTGGCTCAGTTGGTTAAGCGACTGCCTTCGGCTCAGGTCATGATCCTGGAGTCCCGGGATCAAGTCCCGCATCGGGCTCCCTGCTCAGCGGAGAGTCTGCTTCCCCCTCTGCCCTCTTCCCTCTCTGTGCTCTCTCTCATTCTCTCTCTCTCAAATAAATAAATAAAATCTTTAAAAAAAAAAAAAAACAAGCCGTTCACGGCAGTGTCAGCTGTTGGAAGGCCACCTCTGTGCTCGGGGCTCACTTTAGTGTGTAACTTTAGGAGGCGTCCTTGGGCAGGTCCTCCAGGAGCCAGTGCGGAGGTGGGAGGCCTTGCCGCAGAAGGCCCCGGGGGATGCGTGCGAGCCATCTGCTTTCCCTGTTGCCTCACCCCTGCTCGCGGGCTGGGGCCCCATTCTTTTTTCTTTTTTTTGAAGATTTTTATTTATTTGACAGAGACAGCTAGAGCAGGAACACAAGCAGGGGGAGTGGGAGAGGGAGAAGCAGGCTCCCTGCCGAGCAGGAGCCCGATGCGGGGCTCGATCCCAGGACCCCGGGATCATGACCTGAGCCGAAGGCAGCCCCTTAACCGACTGAGCCAGCCAGGCGCCCCTGGGGCCCCGTTCTTGACTTGGGTGGGCGGCTTCTCTGAGCCTGTTTGTGTCCCTGTTGGGGCAGCGGGGAGGACAGCTGTACCCGTCGTCGCTGTCTGCCCCCCCTCAGGGCAGGGCGTCGGGCCCGGGCCAGGAGTGGGACATGAATGCCAGTTTGCTCCTCTGTGCTGCCTCCTGCAGCCCCCGAGAGCAGGGGCGTGCGCAGGTTCTCCTGACAGCAGTGGCCTTGTGCCCTTCGGAGCCACGAGGGGCCTTCTGTTTAGCGAAGGTGGTTAACATCTGCGTGGGGAGTTGTGACCCGTGTCACCCACAGCTCATCCTTCCAACCCCCATTCAGTTCCGTGGCATTGGCCCTGCTTCATAGTTAGGAAATGTGGGACCAAACTGAGTAGGTGACTTAAGTAGATCCCACAGCTGGCAGGAGGTCTTGAGCCTGGTCCTCTGCCCCAAGTGCCACGTTCCCCCACTTGACTGAGGAAGCTGCTGAGCACAGTGACTGGGGGCTCCGGCTTTGGGACATGCCAGTTCTGCAGTCTTCCGGAGTGGGGGTCAAGGTCCTGGCCCTTGGGGCTCCCTCGCCTGCCTGTCCGGGCTCTGAGGTTCCTGAGCTCCTCCTCTTGTGCCCGGCACGTCCAGGGCCCTGGCTGCCTGTACCGGATCAGGAGCTCTGAGATGCAGCTTGCCAGCTGGAGGCTCCTCCTTCTCCAGGCTGTTCTCTGGGCTTCAGATTTCTCGCTGCCTCTTTCCCGCACTGACCTTGCAGCTTTTTCTTCCCTCCAGACAGGGGCCATTGCCAGTTCAGGAAGAAATGCATGAAGGGCCAAGGACGGGGATTGGGAAGCAGGAGAAGAAAGTAGAGTGGTCCTGCGGCCCATCTGATTTGGGAGTGAGTGTGCAGGTGAAGGGAGTGGACGGGGAAGCCTGGGAGGCCACGCAGCTGGTCCCTGGATCCTCCGGTTAAAGCCCCAGTAGTGGAAATGTCTGGTATGCAGATACTGCTGTTGGACCCTCACCTTGGTTTGGCTGTTGACTGAGAGAGATGAGGAAGAAGCAGAGGGAGAAGTGGGGTGCGGGGTGCTGCTGTCAGTCAGAAGGCAGCTCCGGTCCCTCAAGATGGAGGACAGTATAGGGATGCAGGAAGGTAGGCTGGCCAGGTATCTCTCTAAACCTCAGTTTCCCTACCCGAACAACAGATTAGAGCCTCATCGTTGAGGGTCGCGTTACTCCTTCATCTGGAAACGCCTGCTGTCAGTAATCTTGAGTCCTCCTTCCCTGCTCCAGCGCCCCAGGCTGGGCTCCATTGTCCCACTATTTCTGAGAGCCGAGTTGCTGACCATGATTACTTTCCCCATCACCACTTCTCCCTTTCCCTCAAAGCACGGGCCTTGCTGGGAAATGGGAACAGGAGAGCCGCAGAGTAAGAATGGGGCACATTAAGCCCCACAGCCTTGGTCAGAACAGAAGGCAAGTGAAAGCAAGGCCTCTGGTGCATTTGTGGCAGGTCCGAGGCCTCTGCCCTTTCATATGTGTCAGCTGCTTTAAATGAGGCTGGAAAACAGCCAAGATGTGAGGCTCCCCTCGGGGAGGCTGCGGCATGCGCTTGCGGGGTGGCAGCGTGGGGGCCAGAGAGCCTGGTGCCTTTCCGGCTCCCCGCTTCCTCTCCCGGGCCCCTTCACCACCCGAGCCTCAGCTTTGCTCCCTGCAGAAGGGAAACGATCATAGTATCCACTCCACTGGTGTTTTTTCAGGGCTTTTCTCTGGACGCACTAGATCTTCTGCACATAAGGACTTAGTTCGGTGTTGCTGTTGTCATTGGCAGACCACAATGCTTCTGTAGTGCTTCCTGGGTGGGAGGCGGTGTCCTGAGCATTTATAAATACTAACTCATTTGTTCTTATACTAACCGTATGGCGTAGCTCGCTGTTACCCGCACTTCAGATGAGGAAACTGAGGTATGGAGAGGCTAAGTAATTGTCCAAGGTCCAACAGTAAGGAGTTGAGCTGGGATTCAACCTCAGTCGGTTCCAGAGACTATGTTTTTATTTTATTATTTTATTTTAATTAATTAGTTAAAGTAGGCCTCACACCCAGCATGGAGCCCAGTGTGGGGCCTGAGCTCATGTCCCTGAGACCAAGACCTGAGCCTGAGACCAAGAGTCCGACGGACTCTTAACTGACTGAGCCACCCAGGCGCCCCCAGCGTCTATGTTTTTAATCACTACACTGTACAGTTACTAGTCATTGTTTTGTGCTTAGAGCCTGGTGGACATGGGAAAAGCAAAGGGAGGAGTGAGGGGGGCTGAGCATATCTTCTCGTAGTTCCAGCCATCACCGGAGGGCCTGCTACCTATTCCCGAGCTGCCCCGATGGTCCTGGCACCCTGCGCTCATGGATGAGACTGGCTGGGGTCAGAGAGTGGACAGTTCCAACCCCGTGGCCGCCCTGCGGGCCTCCCTGGTGCTTCCTGCAGCGCGGTGGCCCGTCTCCAGCAAGTGGCCTCCCACCTTCCCGGCCATAGTCTCTGTTTACAGGGTAGGCTCCCTACCCACCAGCTTCCTGGCACAGAAGCCAAGCTGCTGCAGAGGGAGGGGCAAGCTATGGGATTATAACATTTTTCTGAGAGAAAACACGTGGTGGTTTTTTTGCCAGGCAGGAAATGTTTGATAGCCTAGAGATGTGTTTACCTCCACATCCCAGCCACCTGAACCATGTCTGATCCTTCCTTGTTCCTTGTCTGTCTTACCTGTGCCCAGGCGCCCTGGCTGGTGGAAGATGCTCACAGTGGCGATGTGCATGGCCTTTGTGGCTTGCCTGCAGGCCCAGGAGCTCCAGGGACATGTCTCCGTTATCCTGCTGGGAGCGACTGGGGACCTGGCCAAAAAATACTTATGGCAGGGACTGTTCCAGCTGTACCTGGATGAGGTGGGGAAGGGCTACAGTTTCAGCTTCCATGGGGCTGCCCTCACGTCCACCAAGCAGGGCCAGGAGTTCATCACCAAGGTCCTGGAGTCCCTCTCCTGCCCCGAGGACATGGCGCCCGGGCGCTGTGCCCAACTCAGGGGCCAGTTCCGGCAGCTGAGCCAGTATCACCATCTGAGGACGAGTGAAGACTACATGGCCCTGAGCAAGGACATTGAGGCACAGCTCGAGCACGAAGGCCTCCGGGAGGCCGGCAGGGTTTTCTACTTCTCGGTGCCACCCTTCGCCTATGTGGATATTGCTCGCAGCATCAACAGCAGCTGCCGCCCGGGCCCGGGTGCCTGGCTGCGGGTTGTCCTGGAGAAGCCCTTCGGCCACGACCGCCCCTCAGCCCAGCAGCTGGCCACGGAACTTGGGAGCTTTTTCCGAGAGGAGGAGATGTACCGGGTGGACCATTACCTGGGCAAGCAGGTGAGCTTCAGCGGGGAGCTTGCCAGGGGTGGAGTGAGCTGGGCGTGGGCGGACCCCGTGGACAGAGCCACGCTGGTGCTTGTGGGATGAGGCCCCGAGCCATTGTGAAATCGGAGCTCCCGTGGTTGTCCTAAAGGTGGGCAAGTGGTGAGAGGCTGAAGGAAAAGCCGAGCAGCAAGGGCAGGATGCGTGGCCCTTGTGCACGTGGCCAGAGCTTTGTTTCTCATTGCCCTGAGTCCTCTGCACAGGTTCGGCCTGGCTTCCAGTGGGTCGTGGTGTGGGAACTAACTTACTCCACACCCATCTGCCCTTTGTCAGTATCTCTGTCTTCTTGAGTTTTGTTTTGAGCCAGAAGGCTGGTAACGAGATCCTACGGTGAGCAGGGACCCTAAGTCCATTCTTCCCAGCCAGGTTCTGTGGAGCCTGGGGCTGAGCTCCTGGGTGATGCGGGCCGGCTGGCCACTTCACTCTGAGCATGCCCTCCGAGTGCCTCGGGAACATCTTTTCCTAGAAACCGCAGCAGAGGGCACACTGTGCGGTCTTCTCTGGTGTGGACCAGGCTGGTGAGCCCAGGACCCTGTGGGTGGGCACCTCATAGTCTTCCAGGACAGAGGCATCACCTTCTAGCCAGCCCTGTTTGGAGCTGCAAGGTTCCCAGAGTGTGCCTCAGACCTGCATCTGACATGGTGAGGTGTTCACTTGTTTCTGGGAAAATGAGAAGAGAACACTTCTTGAATGTATCCAGTCTGAAGTTTTTCTTGCTCCATTTTTGGTGTTAAAATACCTTTCATGAAAAGTTGACGGTAATAGAAGGTAAGTAATCTTAAATATTTTTTTTCCCTTGCAAAATAAAAAGCTGGAAACCCTTGTGGAGGTCACTTAACAGTTTTTGGAGTCTGTATGGAGCTGTGAAGTCCTAAGGCCCAGGGACGATGGTGCCTGAAAGCATCTTCTCCGAGCAGGGTTAGAGAAGTTGGGGCCTTTCCTTAGGGTCAGGATTCCTTCTTCACCCTGAGAACCGGCAGCATAACCGGGCTCCTTCCCTGGCAGGCCGTTGCTCAGATCCTGCCTTTCCGAGACCAGAACCGCAAGGCCTTGGACGGCCTCTGGAACCGGCACCACGTGGAGAGGGTGGAGATCATCATGAAGGAGACCGTGGATGCAGAGGGTGCGTGAGTGGTCCCCCCGCTCCGAGGCCTCCACCTGCCCTGTGCCTGGTGAGGTGTTGGGTCAGGCAGGGCTGGAGGACCTCTGCCCAGCGTCTGCGCCTTGGCTGGTGCTTCTCAGAGGGAGGTCTGTGCTGGCGTGTGGTCTCCCTCCAGGGCCTGCCGTGTGTGCCCAGGTCTGGGCCGTGCTAACCCCTGGCGTGTCTGCAGGCAAAGCCCCGTGTGGTGCTCCTGCCTGCAGGGAACACAGACCTGGCAGTTAACCTGAGTTTTACGTGGACGTGGTGCAGACCCTCCGAGCCGCATGAGGGCTCCTCAGACCCTGTCCACCGTCCACCTCGAGGCTTCTCCTCGCCCGCACCTCACCTCCATCCCTCCTGTTTGTCGGTTCCTAGCTCGGCTGCCGCTCTCTCGGGGAGCTTTGCTCAGGGGCCTGCTCGACAAGGTCCACTCCCCTCGGGCCCTCAGAGTGCCACGTGCCTCCCTTCTCCGCCCTCCAGGCTTTCCTGGGTCTCCTCCAGGCCCAGGGCGCCTCTCTCACCAGACCCTGGGTGCCGGGCCCCTCCTCTCTGGCTCCCGGCACCACGTCAGACGTCCGAACAAACACCGAACGAATGAGCGGTGGTGACCCGGGGGCGTGGGGCCTGTCCCTGCCGGGTGGCCTCAGAGACCCATCACTTGCTCATCGGTGAGGTGGCATGTCGATGCCAGCAGCAGCCCCTGAGGCTCCCTGGGGCTCCCCACCTGTTGGGAGCGTGTTGTTATGGTCAAGGCATCCGTTCTTACCCAAGACAGTAAAAGCTAATTCTTCTTACGTCAGTCCCCCCAGTGGCCAAATGAGGTGGGTCCTATTGTCAGCTCCCACCTACGGATGTGGTTTGGTGATGTGCCCAAGGCCCCGGGGCAGGAAGTGGTGGGGCCAGGTCCTCGGGGTGTGGTCTGGCTCTGCCCCCAGTCTGTCCCGCTCCCCGCTCGTTGCTCTCTGCAGTCTGAGCTGGAGTGCCCGAGGCCACTGTCCCCACCCCTCAGTGTGCCCCTGGGCCTTCAGACCCGGATGGGGGTCTGGGAGGTCTGTCTCCTTCTATTTGCCTTTTCCTCTTCTTTCTCCTTCCTTTGGTTGCTCTCCCCAGCTTCTCTCGCTTCCTCTTCAAGTGTGTATCCAGTGCTGGAGGCTCTGTGTGAGGGTGTGAGGTTCACTGGGAGAGGGTATCTTGGTACAGACTCCCAAATGAATGAGACAGGCAGGCAGTGGGGGGTGGGGGCCTAGGGCCGGGCTCCGTGAGCCAGGCCTGAGGGCATTGCTGTCCTTGAGAGGAGCTCGCTTTCTCCAATCGGGAGCCCATACCAGAACAGAGGCCCTCTCCCCACTGCACTGAGCCTTCGTGGGTCTCGGGAACCTGCCCTGACCCTTCCATGTTTCCCTCCTGTCCTCGGCAGGGGCTCAGGGGAGGGTTTCCTCCTCGTGCCTGTGTCCTTATGGGGGTGAGCGCTGGGCCTTGCTCTTGCTTCATCTGCAGAGAGGTGAACTTCAGATCTGGCGCTGAGAGCGTGGGTCGGGATGGGAAGGTGCGGCTGTCACCCTTCTGTAGGCCAGCACCAGTCTCTGCCCGGACTTGGCTCAGCCACCGGCAGGGCTGGGACACCGGGACCTCCCCTGCCGCCTCCGTTTCTGGCAGGTAGTTCCTGTGCCCACCCTGGGCTGGGGAAGAGCTGTGATGTCTGGAGTTACCAGTTATACTGTTGCCCTTTATTCCTCCCAACCCTCCCACCCCATTTCCCTTTTGGTTTCTGACCTCATTTGTAGGTTTTTTGTTTTGTTGTTGTTTGGCGGGATCCCTACAGAGCCAGCGGCCAGGCAAATTGCAGGCCTGCTTATCCCAGCAAAGGTACTTTTGGATTTTGGAGAAAGGAAAGGAGAAGTCACGACAGAAAGGCAGGCAGTGGTCTGGGCAGGTCTATTTGCCAGGGCCTGGCCTGAGGCGGGGAGAAGCTCAGGTTTGGATAGCAGGAGACAGCTGGGTCAAGGAGGGAGGGCACAGTGGCTCTGCCTTCAGGGCTGCTGGGTGGGACCAAAGCAGAGGCCCAGCTGCCTGCAGGGTGTGGGTTCTGAGGGGAAGGTCTCACTGCTGCCATGACCCAGAGCACAAGGCTTTTCTCAGTTCAACCCAGAGGCACAGAGAGACCCAGAGCAGGCAGGCAGCAGGGGACCCACTGGCCCCTGAGGGGCTTGGGACCAGTAAGGGTGTGGCCAGCCGGCTGGGTCAGCTGCCTGTCCTTGTCGGAGATGGCCGGTGGGACTGCAGCTGTCCTGGGGGTTGGATCTCCTTGGTCGGCCTGTTTGCCTGCCAGTTGGATGCTCGGGCCCAGACCAGGGTAACAGGGGCCGACTTCCTGCTACTGTGCTCATCCCCATAGCAACTGGGGCCTCTGGCAACAGTGAGTTCTCCCTGTCGCCTGGGCCTTGGGGACCCAGAAGGACGAGCATTCTCTGCATGCCGAGAGAGTGGCCTGGTGCAGCTCCGGAGGCCCAAACCCTGATCCTCACTGTCCCCTCGGGGTGATGCTTTGGAGCCCGTCCCTCAGGGAGCCCCGTATAGACTTCAGTTCAGGCTGGAGAGAGAGGACAGGAGATGTGGGCCCTGCAGCCCTACCCCCCATGGCCAAGGAGCCCCGTGACCGGCACATCAGGCCTGGGCTGTGCCTTCTCCTGGGACTGGGGATGGGAAGTGGGCGGGAGGAAGGCCTGCCCTCCCGCGGGGGGTCACGGCGCCTTGCGGTGGTTCCGTGTGCTTAGCGGGCCAGCTGCGGCAGTGAGACTGGACGTGGCCTGGATGTTTCTGAGGCGGGATTTAGAGCCCAGCAGTCTGACGGGAAGCTTCAGAAGGGCCGATCCCCTCACCGGATCCCCCACCGCGGCCAGGGCCTGCGCAGCCCTTGCAGACTCCTGTGTGGGGAGGCTCCGGAGTGGCCCGGCTCCTGGTGGCATGCCAGGCCTGGGGAACGGAGCGCTCCTGGCCCCGAGCTGCTGCAGGCCCCGGGAAGGGGACTTCTGAGCCGCAAGGTCACCCCCCAAACTTCCGAGTGGGTGAGGCTGGCTGTCCCCCCTCCGTGGCTGTGTGAGCCCGGGCGAGTCTGCTGCAGGGTCCCGGCGCGCACAGCAGGATAGAGACAGCAGGGAGGGGAGAGCATCCTTCCCTGGTCCCAGGGCGCCCCCCCCCCCCACTCCCCTCAATCTCATCTGGGGCACCGCTCTCAGAGCCACAGAAACCCTGGGGGTCCAGGGTCTCCTGAAGCTGCAGCACCCTGGGCTGTACGAGGAGTGACCTTGGCTGGGCCACTCAGCCGCGGGGTAGAGATGACCCCTGCTGGCCCTCATTGTGGCCGCTGGGAAGCCCCGCAGGAAGGAGGGCTGTGTCACGAGTGGCCTGAGGGGCAGCCATCCGGCTGGGCTGCCCTCTCTTCTGGGGGCACGGGAATGTGATCCAAGGTCTGTGGCCCCTCCAAACCCCAGCCTCTGACCACTGCGCCTGTGGCCGCGGGGTCTATACAGACCCTTGGTGGTTGGCTTCCTGCCAGGATGTGCTCGGAGCGTCTCTGCATCTCTTTGCTGCCCTACTTTCCTCTCTGGGGGGAAGGCTTTTTTTTTTTTTCCTTTTGGCAGGAAGAAAGAGGGAGACTTCCCGAGGATGGTGTAGCTGTCCCTGCCTGGGAGGGTCCCTGTTCCCACACTGGGGAAGGAGCGTGGTGCATGCTGACCCCTGAGGGTCGGAATGGCCGGGTCGTGCCTCTCACACAGGGACCAAGGCAGCCTGGGTCCTCCCAGGTGCGCGCCACCTGTCCCGCCGTCCTGCCTGGTGTGTCCCCTCCTGCAGGGCTGTCTGCAAGGTGAGCTCAGGGCAAGCTGCCCAGCCTCCGGCCAGCCAGCAGACCTGCTCTCTCCTCGGCCCTCCCCGCTTTTTATTTTTAGTTATCCCCAAAGGTATTGGGAGGGATCACAGCGAGCTTTCAGTTTTGTTGTTCTTAACTCCATGTTTTCCTGGGAAACCTCCTCCCACGGCATGGAGGCAATGGGGAGGGGGTTTCTGGTCCCAGTTGTGAGGGGTGCATCCTCAGCACATCTCTGGATAATGGTGCTGACCCCCATTACCTCTTTCTCTCTCTCTCTCTCTCTCTCTCTCTCTCGGGGTTGTTTTAAGGATTAAATGAAATCACATACATGGAAATACTTTACAAATGGAAATGCTGTTCTTCCAAGTCAGCAAGGAGGGGAAGTGGCGGTGTTCGCCGCCGTCCCCATGACTTCTCTGTGACTCGTGCTGGCGGATGTATAGACCCCTAGTTGGTCCGAAACGCTCCTTTGCGTCCGTTCTTCACCCAATATCGTCTCTCTGTCATAGATGTACGTGAATATGTATTTAAACTTCCATGTTTCGACAGTCTGTACAGTGTATAAGTTCTGCATTTCTGTTCAGTTTTGTTTGTATCACGGAAAATGAATTGCCCTATTAGGCATTTTGGCTGTTTTCACTTTTTGCTATTTTAAATAGTACGTTGCAAGCTTTTAAAAAATTAGGTTATAATTCACGTACCATAAAATTTACCCTTTTAAAGTGTACAATTCAGTAGTTGTTAACACATTCACAAAGGTGTTCAACCACTATCATTCTAGAACATTTATGAGCATTTAAAAAAATATTTTTCCTTTGAAAATGGTTATGAAGTGGGGTTACTAGGCCACAAGGTGGAGATGACTTTATAGCTCCTGTTACATCTTATTAGACTGTTTTCTAGAACATCTGCAACAGTGTGTCCATACCTAGTTTTCCTATAGCTTTGCCGGAATCGGGTGCTACTGTCCCTCCTGTCCTTGCCTGTTTGGGGGGTTTGTGGGAGTCCTCTTTTTTTTCTTTAAGATTTTATTTTTAAGTAATCTCTATACCCAACGTGGGGCTCAAACTCATAACCCCGAGATCAAGAGTTGCACGTTCTACTGGCTGAGCCAGCCAGGCACCCCGTGGGAGCCTTCTTCAAGCACGCGGGACACATCTTCTCTTGCCTTCCATGGGATGCTACCCGATGAAGGTTTGAGGGGCAGCACAGCCGAGGGGCAAACCGGTGGGTCTCCATGCTGGTGATCCTGTGATCTTGTGATCTTGGGTAGCGCTGGGCTTGAGCCATTGGGAAGCCAGGTTTATGGGGGTCTTGCTTCCAGTTGTCCAACGTGGTTGAGCTTTTTTCTGCCCTTGTTTATACATCATTGAGTTTTTCACCCTCAACTTTCAATCTAGGAAAGGATACCAGGAGTCAAAATAGATCATTTTCAGGAAAAATCAGCCCACAATAATTGATGGTCACTAGGGAAAAATGGAGTGGTTGGCATGGTCAGGAGAGCCGGCCCCGACTCGACTTCCTGCCTGTGGCTGGCCGCGTGGCTTCTCCCAGAGAGGTGAAAAGGCAGAAGGAACCGGGAAGGGATGGAAGGCTGTGCTAAACACGGGCGCCCCCTGAAGCTTGCAATTAAGGAATAAAGGAAGCTCTCTTTTACACAGCGGGTAGCAAACCTGTGAAATGCAGTCTCCCCATGGATTGAGAGAGGATAAAAATAGGAAGAGGGCTACTGAGGGGTTTGCTAAACTAATGAATAGCAAACAGGTAACAGGGCTTTTAAGGACTCTGCTGTGTTCTCTCCCTCAAAAATTCATCTGTTCTCATTCTAACTGGTGTAAGGTGGTATCTCAATGTGGTTTTGATTTGGAGAGGTTGTGGAGAAAGGGGAACCCTCTTACACTGTTGGTGGGAATGCAAGTTGGTACAGCCACTTTGGAAAACAGTGTGGGGGTTCCTCAAAAATTTAAAAATAGAGCTATCCTATGACCCAGCAATTGCACTACTGGGTATTTACCCCAAAGACACAGATGTAGTGAAAAGAAGGGCCATATGCACCCCAATGTTCATAGCAGCAATGTCCGCAATAGCCAAACTGTGGAAAGAGCCGAGATGCCCTTCAACAGATGAATGGATAAAGAAGATACGGTCCATATATACAATGGACTATTATTACTCAGCCATCAGAAAGGATGAATACCCAACTTTTACATCAACATGGATGGGACTGGAGGAGATTATGCTAAGTGAAATAAGTCAAGCAGAGAAAGTCAGTTATCATATGGTTTCACTTATTTGTGGAACATAAGGACTAGCATGGGAGGACATTAGGAGAAGGAAGGGAAAAATGAGGGGGGGCGGAATTGGAGGGAGAGATGAACCGTGAGAGACTATGGACTCTGAGAGAAAAACAGGGTTTTAGAGGGGAGGGGGAGGGGGGATGGGTTAGCCCGGTGATGGGTATTAAGGAGGGCACGTACTGCATGGAGCACTGGGTGTTATACAAAAACAATGGATCGTGCATCACCACATCAAAAACTAATGATGTATGGTGACTAACATAACATAATAAAATTTCTTTAAAAATTCATCTGTTCTTAAAGCTTTAACTATCCCATTTATATTCTCAAACCTGTAATTCACTGATTCCAGGACATACTTTTTTTTTTTTTTTTTTTTACATTTGAACATCTCCGAAGTTGTGTGTACCACTGATGGGGCGCCGTGGTCGACGTGGCCAGCGGCCTGTCTGTTTCTTGGTGGCTGTAAAACAGTGATGCTTTCGCCATCGTGGGCATTTTGGATTTGATGAAATCCAGTGTATCTCTGGCATTCGTTGCCTATACAAGCTCGAGTCTTCTACCTCTAGCCGGCCTTCTCGATATCGTCACTGGATGTCACCACTGCAGACTCAGCAAATTTCGAACATAAACCGTCATTGAATTTCTCTCAGGAAACACCAGTTTTCTGACTTCTTTATTTCCAGATGATGACGGAGCCCCTCTCTTGCAGCTCCTATAATAATACAGATGCTAACCGGGATCTACCAGCCCCTCCTGAGTGCCAGGCACCGTTCCAAGCCCTGTAGATGTGTTAACTCATTCATGCTCACGGCAGCCCTACAAGGGAGGGGTGCCACTAGCCCCCATTTACGTGTGAGTTAGGGCTGCTCACGTGGGACCGCAGAGCTGAAGGGCGGCAGAGCGGGTACTTGAACCCTGCTCCCTGGCTCCAGAGACCGCACTCCAGGTCACGACTCCAAACGGCCTCTCAGATCCAGCCAGGCCCCACACAGCCTTTCCTCATCCCCTGACCAATGACTGCGTTTTCGCCGTTACTTCATTTGCTGTGGCCCTTGTTACTTCCCGCATTTGCCCCGAATGCTGTCTTGCTGGTTACATCACCACCGGCCCCCTCGCTGTAAGCCCCTCTTGCAGGTAGATTGGAGATGGCCTCGTCCCACGGCACCTCTGGCGTGGTTCCCCTTCCTGCTCTAACACTTGCTTTAAAAAGTCTTATTCGAGGGGCGCCTGGGTGGCTCAGTTGGTTAAGCGACTGCCTTCGGCTCAGGTCATGATCCTGGAGTCTCGGAATCGAGTCCCGCATCGGGCTCCCTGCTCGGCGGGGAGTCTGCTTCTCCCTCTGATCCTCCCCTCTCTCATGTTCTCTCTCTCATTCTCTCTCTCAAATAAATAAATAAAATCTTAAAAAAAAAAAAGTCTTATTCGAAATACAGTTCCCCTATCAGACAATTTACCCATTTAAAGCATACAATCCAGGGGATTTTAGAGCATTCACAGCCGGCATCCACCGCAATCAATCTTAGAAGGTTTTTATCATCCTCAAAAGAAGCCCTGTACCCCTTATCCTCGTCCACATTCCCTCCCAGCCCCACGCAGCCGCCAACCCACTTTCTGTGTCTGTGGATTCCTGCCACGTCGTCTAAGTGACCTCACGCAGCAGGTGGCCTTTTGTGTTGAGCTCCTCTCGCTGAGTGCACGGTGTCAGGTGCATCCCTGTGGCCATGCACACCAGACCTTCTTTCTTTCTTGTGAGTAATATTCAACAGAATATTGGATAGACCACATTTTATTCATCCATTCGTCAGCTGACGGACCCTTGGGTTGTTTCTACTCCTCGGCCGTTGTGAGTAGTTCGTGTACGTGTGTCCGCGTGCACGTATGTTTTCATTTCTGTTGCGTGTGCACGTAGGAGTGAAATTGCTGGATCACACGGTAATTCTGTTTAACTGGTTGAGGTCAAGAACTTTTAATAGCCCCTCAGACTTCCCAGCCTAGTTTCTAAGGCCCTTTCCATCCGTTCTTGATTTCTGCTCTTCTGAATCACAGACTCGCTGCTTCTGCCAGGCCGGGCTTACCGTTGTCAGACGAACTGTGTGTTGGGGTCTCTGTCCTCTGGTTCATGATAAGCACCCCAGCTAGGATGTGGCCCAGAGCAGAGTTTGCTCACACATGTATTTCTTTGAGATACACAGTATTTAAAAAAAAAAATTATTTGTGCACACTTAAAAATCACGAGATTTCTGGGGCACCTGGGTGGCTCAGTCAGTTAAGCGTCTGGTTTTGGTTTCGGCTCAGGTCATGATCTCGAGGTTGTGGGATCGAGCCCTGCGTCGGGCTCTGTGCTCAATGCAGAGTCTGCTTCAGATGCTTCTCAACCATACTGTAAGAACTCTGAAGACCAGAACCCTGTGGGGCTGGGGGAGCCCAGTCATTGTTTCAGTGGGGGGTGCTTTGGGCATTTGGGCTGGCACCATTGGGCTGGATTGTCCTGCTCTTTCAGGGTTTAGCATGGCTGGCCAGAGCTGCACCCCCAGGTTCTGGCTGAGAACAAAAGAGTCAGACTTCTACTACTGAGGACAGCGGTGCCTTCCTATGAGCGGGCTCCTGGCTTCATTTCTTGCCCCACGACCCGGGTGCTCCATCAGGTATGACATCATATTGGGCTACATTCAGGGCACGTTCTGCCAGTCACGGCTGGTCCTGCTTGCCATCCAGCTGGCATGAGTGAGCACCACGGGCCTGGTTGGGGCAGGTGGCTCAGGACTGGTGCCGAGGACCCTGGGTGGCCCCCGTAGGGGAGTGTGCGGGCCCAAGCAGGTCTAAACTAGGGGCCGCTTCTTTCTGCTCCTTTGAATTAAATATTGACTAGATAAAAAAGAATTCTTACTAAATATGTGTAGCATGAAGAAGTACGATATAACAAACACCAGTGTACCCACCAAGCCATTTTTAAAAAAGAGCTTTATTGTGTCCTTCCCCAAATCTTATCCTATTTTCTCTCCTTTACTATTCCAGATTTTGGGTAGGTCACTCCCTTGCTTCTCTTTATTTTTTCTATGTAGGTCTGATTTCCTAGACAATATGTTGTTTAATTTTGAAGAAGACGCATACTGTGTGTGTGTGTGTGTGTGTGAGAGAGAGAGAGAGAGAGAGAGAGTGTGGATCTTTTTGTTCCTTTATCCTGCATTTAGGATAATCTCTTCAGATCTGTCTTCCAATGACTGACTCTTTTCACCTGTTTCTAATCCATAAACCCATCCACCGAATTTCTAATTTCCAGTTGTATTTTTCATTTATCGAAGTTCTGTGTACACCGGTCCTCTTATATCCTATTTTCAAAATTAGTTTTTACGTTATCAAACCGAGCGTGTTTCTTTCTGTCCGCATTACGATTTTGCGAGTGTGGACATTCCTGTTCTCTGCCGTCCGGTGTCCCATGGCGTGGCCATGCGGCTGCATCAGGTGCCGGGCATGCAATGGTGGCAGACCGGTGGGCCCCCACTCTGCTGGAGCTGCGGGTGTGGCAGGGAGAGGACAGACGGACACCGAGCCAGTCAGCCGGGCTTGCGGGAGACAGGGCCCCCAGGAGCGCAGGCCAAGGCGTCCGTGACAGCCTCTAGAAGCCGAGACCTGAGGGACAGGCAGGAGTTACTGGGTGAAGGAACCAGGCCCGAGTTCCAGCTGATCACACAAGGCCTTTGACAGATGATGACTCCTCCTGCCATGATGTCCGGCTCTCTCCGTGACGCTCTGAGTTGGCCTGGGTGTCAGCAGGCTGCCGAGTATGAACCATGCCCTGTGCCCTATTGTGCGTTTGAAGCCTACGCTGTGAGACTGTGGGATTGTACGTATTTGAGTCACTGCCGATCAGGCCTCATGCTGAGTTTTGGGGGACGCAGAGTGCTGTCGCACGTGCTGGCCCCGCTCCTGACTTGGCCTGTGCTGGCCTGAGACATTCGACTCTGCCGTCGGGGCTGGAGCAGGCGTGATGGTGGGAGCTGCCCCGCGGGATCCTGGGAGGGCGAGCAGGAGGGGTGCCGTGAGCACCGGGCTGCCACCGCGGGGCTCTGTGCCCCGTGTCCTCGGTGTTATTCTCCCTTACCCGCACAGGGACCCTGTCCACCTGCCAACCTGCTGTCTTCAGCTTAGACACACACAGAACAGAACTCATGGTTCCCCTCAGACTGGTCCTTTCCTGGGGTCCCCCCCACTGCCCATCCTTTGCGTAGGCCCCAATTCTAGTCCCTCCCCTGGGCTCAGGCTTGTCACCAGCGGGCAGCAGCCAGTGACTTCTGATTCCACAACAGATCGTCCACTCCCTCCGGCTCCTCTGCTGCCCCTTCAGCTCCAGCCCGGTTGCCTTCCCTCGGGTCCACTGGCCACCGCGGAGCCGCCTCCTCGGGGCGCCGCGTAGCCTCCTCGGGGCACCACATAGCCGCCTCCTTGGACTCGTTGCTTCTGCATCCGTTCTTACCCCAGCGGGAATATACACCAGATCTTGTCTTTTCCTGCCTCAGATTCTCCACTCGCTTCCCTGAACGTAGAACCTGATGCCACCAGCCCCTGCCCTCCTGGCCTCTCCGTCTTGCTCACCTTCCCGTAGACCCCCACAGCCGAGCTCTTTCCTGTCTCGTGGTATCTGCGCCCGAGGGCTCCTTCAGCACATCTTTCCCTGGCTTTTTGCAGTGCTGACTCTTCAGCCCTCGGAGGGCCCTCTTCTCTCTCTCTGTACTTAATTTTTCTAAAAGATTTTATTTATTTGACAGAGAGAGAGAAAGAGCACAAGCAGGGGAGCAGCAGAGGGAGAGGGAGAGGCAGACTCCCTGCTGAGCAGGGAGCGCAACAAGGGGCTCGATCCCAGGACCCTGGGATCATGACCTGCGCTGAAGGCAGCCACTTAACTGACTGAGCCACCCAGGCGCCCCTCTTTTTTATTTTTTTAAGTAGGCTCCACATCCAGCATGGAGCCCAATGTGGAGCTTGAACTCATGACCCTGAGATCAAGATCTGATCTGAGACCACAAGTCAGACACCCAGCCGATTGAGCCACCCAGGCGCCCCTGTAATTTCTTTACTGACTTACTGTGTTTTCCTTCCTTCCCGCCAAAAGCCAAGGGCAGGGACCTCCACACCTGCTCGCTGTCCGCACAGCCGTGCTCTTGGTGATGCGGTGGCCATTGTCAGCCCCTTTAATGGCAGGGTGCAGAAATGTCAGGGAACGCCCAGGATCACACAGTACTAAGCGGCACTCAGACACCTGCTGACCGATGCCTGGGGAGGGGCCGGAGTCCGGCCACACATCTGCAAATAAATGTCCTCTGGCCTTTGCTGGCACCAGACCCTTCCCCATGCAGATTCCTGGGAAGGCCCAGGGAGTTGGACAGCTTCGCTTAGAATGCTCAGAGACACCCTCCTTCCTTCTCTTGTTTGTGCTCTGGCAGCTCTCTGGCCTGGGGGCTGAGGACGCCGGCTGCAGGGTGGGCGTGCAGGGCAGGGGTGCCGCGGAGGGGGTCCAGGTGCACCTCCGGGAGGTGGGACATCTTGCCGATTCTTTACAGCCCCTGCTTCCCCTCCTCCTCCCGTGTAGGCCGCACCAGCTTCTATGAGGAGTACGGCGTCATTCGCGACGTGCTCCAGAACCACCTGACGGAGGTCCTCACGCTCGTGGCCATGGAGCTGCCCGACAACGTCAGCAGCCCAGAGGCCGTGCTGCAGCGCAAGCTTCAGGCCTTCCAGGCTCTGCGGGGCCTGCAGAAGGACAGTGCCGTCCTGGGCCAGTACCAGGCGTACAGCGAGCAGGTGCGCAGAGAGCAGCAGAAGCCAGCCAGCTTCCACAGCCTGACGCCGACCTTCGCAGGTGGGCCCTGGGGCCGCGCAGGGGCTGCCCCCCACCGGAAGCAGCTTTCCAAGTCCAGACGCCCTTTGGTTTGGGTTGGAAGAGACCTCAGGTGGGACGTTCACAAGGGTGCCCGTCGCCAGGGAGGAAGGTCCTTCGCTTCTCTGGCCTCCCACTGTCTTTGGAAGCTCACCCGTTGGGTCGTTCTGGGTGAAGGGTACCCCAGTGGTGGTCTCCGTTCAGTCCTCATCCACACACACTTCCAGAGCTCTCTGAGCCGGATTCACACCTGGCTCCCACCTATAGCCAGCACCCCCCCCCCCCCCCCCAGGGAGGCTACAGATCTGTCCGGTCACAGCCCAGGGCACCTCCGGCAGGCAGTCTCCCTGCAGCTCAGACAGATGTCCTCTCAAGCCATGCTATGGACAGTTCCCAGGGCCCAGAGTGTTCCTGGAGAGGGCCGGCCCCCTAAGGCTGCAGGTAGTAAATTCCACTACAAGAGCAGCGGCTGTTCATGGGGCACTTAGGACGTGCTAGGCACTTGATATACGCTACCTCACGTAACCCTCGGGAGCACAAACCCGCGGCACAGGCGTGATTACTACCCCCATTCAGAGGTCGGGAAACCAGAGGCTCCATCAAGTTCAGAAACTTGCTCAAGGTCATGCGGAGATCATACATGGGAAGACCAGGCTCGGAACTCGAGTCAGCAGTGCACTCAGCCCTTGGTTCCTACCACACATGCGCCCTCCCGCCGCAGGCCCTGCACACCACCCTGCTGTTGGCTCAGAGCCCCAGCCCCACCCCTTCTCCGCTGTCTGGCCTTGCCTCAGGCACATCTGGGTGCTCTACAAGCGGGAGGGAAGCATGCCTCCCTCCCCACCATGAGACTTCGGTTCTCTTTGCTTGGGGCAGGCGAAGGCCAGGACTCTAAGGCGCCTCACGGAGGTGGGTGTCTGAGGTGGCCCAGAGGCTGCATTTCAAGCACTGATTTGGGGGAGAAGATGCTAGAAAGGCTGAGCATAGCAAGGCCGGGGGCGCTTCAGAGGCAGCGGGCTGCCCAGAGGAGGGGCTCAGAGAGGAGAAGGGCTGGTGTGGAGGCAAGGAAGGGAAGGCGGGTGCACTGGGAAGTCCGGGGTTCTCTGTGCCCGAGTGTCACCTCCGCTGTCCCCTGTCACCTCAGGCATCCTCGTTCACGTAGACAACCTTCGCTGGGAGGGCGTCCCTTTCTTCCTGATGTCTGGCAAAGCCTTGGATGAGAGAGTGGGCTATGTGCGGATCTTGTTCCGGAACCAGGCTTACTGTGCCCAGAACGAGAAGCGCTGGGTGGCAGACCAGAGCCAGTGCCTGCCTCGGCAGATCGTCTTCTACATCGGACACGGTGAGCTGGGCAGCCCTGCTGTGCTGGTCAGTCGGAACCTGTTCAGGCCCTCTCTGCCCTCTGAGAACTGGCAGGAAGTGGAGGGCCGGCCCGGGCTCCACCTCTTCGGCCGCCCTCTGTCGGATTACTATGCCTACAGCCCCGTGAGGGAGCAGGACGCCTATTCTGTCCTCATATCTCACATCTTCCACGGCCGCAAGGACTCCTTCATCACCACGGAGAACTTGCTGGCCTCCTGGGTTTTCTGGACCCCCTTGCTGGACAGCCTGGCCCACGAGGTCCCGCGCCTCTACCCGGGAGGAGCCGAGAGCGGGCACCTGCTGGACTTCGAGTTCAGTGGCACCCAGTTGCGCTTCTCCCGGCCGCAGCTGGAGCAGCTGGTGCCGGGCCCAGGTTCCGCTCCGAAGCCCAGCGACTTCCAGGTGCTCCGCGCCAAGTACCGGGAGAGCCCGCTGATCTCGGCCTGGCCTGAGGAGCTGATCGCGCAGCTGGCTGCTGACATCGAGGCCGCAGCTGTGCGGGCGGTGCGGCGCTCTGGCGAGTTCCACCTGGCGCTGTCCGGTGGCTCCAGCCCCGTGCCCCTGCTGCAGCAGCTGGCCACCCGGCACTACGGCCTCCCCTGGGCCCACACGCACCTGTGGCTGGTGGACGAGCGCTGTGTCCCTCTTCGGGACCCTGAGTCGAACTTCCAGGGCCTGCAGGCTCACCTCCTGCAGCACGTCAGGGTCCCCCACTACAATGTCCACCCCATGCCTGTGCACCTGCATCAGCGCCTCTGTGCCGAGGAGGATGGGGGCGCCCAGATGTACGCCAGCGAGATCTCGGCCCTGGTGGCCGACAGCAGCTTCGACCTGGTGCTGCTGGGCATGGGCACGGATGGGCACACGGCCTCCCTGTTCCCGCAGTCGCCCACCGGCCTGGAGGGCACGCAGCCGGTGGTGCTGACCAGGAGCCCCTCCAAGCCGCACCAGCGCATGAGCCTGAGCCTCCCCCTCATCAACCGTGCCCGCAAGGTGGCGGTCCTGGTCATGGGCAGGCTGAAGCGTGAGATCACCATGCTGGTGAGCCGCGTGGGCCATGAGCCCAAGAAGTGGCCCATTTCCGGCGTCCTGCCGAGTTCTGGCCAGCTGGTTTGGTACATGGACTATGAGGCTTTTCTGGGATGATGGTGCTTTTGGCCTTTGCTTGCTCCCATGCTTGCTTTCCCCGGTACTTTCCCCTTCCCCTTGGTCCTGCCACCTGTCCTGGCTCTCTGGAACCTGATGCCTCAAGATTAGGCCCCCAGAGAGGAAAGGACGAGGCCTTATCCCAGTCCCTTTGACGGTCCGTATCTAGTTGTGGTGGGCAGACACAGACACAAGGAAGAAATGGAGTCTGCTCTTGAGAAGCTTCCAGTCCAAGTCAGGAGAGAAATATCCGCCTTAAGAACATACCAGCAGCAGTTACACAATAACACCAGCCAGCACAAAACAGGACGGTGTGAGAGCTCCCACCTTCAGTAGAAATGCAATGGCTAGGGTTAGTCAGGGAAGGCTTCCTGGAGGGGGTGAACCTTGAACTGGCTCCTGTGGAAGAGAAGACTATGGATAGTAGAGAGAAGGGAGCACGGGTTCCATCAGGTACAGAGCCCACACGAAGCAGGTGCTAGAAACTGTCCAGAGACCTTGAGTTGGCCGTTTCTTCCATCCCTCCCCTTCTTCCTGAGCCTCTGACGTTTAGCCTGCTGTCCTGGCCTCTTCGTGTCTGCCTCCTCCGCTCTCTCTGGGTTCCCTTCCCCTCTGTCTCCCTGCTGTCCCCCAGACAGATGAAGGACGGTAGCAGGAACACAGCAACAAACACTACGAAGGTCCCAGAAATCTTGCAGCTGTTGTTTGCAGCTCCCTTTCGCAGTAGATGGACTTCTCTGCGTGGGGGGCGGCCCCCCGCCCACTCTCCCTTCTCTAGGCGACCCCCTTCGTGATACACAGTGGGCATAGATGATTCGGCCATTCCAGGGATCCCTCACTCCAGAGGGTCCTTTACACCTCAGGGGACTTGCAGTGGGCATTTCCACTCTCAGTAGACCCTGTTGCTTCCCCAGGAAAGATCCGGTTAAGCCTTTCTGTGATGCGGACCCGTCATTTGTGGGGAGAGCTGTGATGGAAATGGTCCAGACCCTGCAGGTGCTCTGATCTGACCAGACAGGAGCCGGGCCTCCTCCGCGGGCAGCTGCAGCTCCCAGGCAGCGCTGGCTGCCCACGAGCTTCTCAGGGACCTGGCCGGCCCCCGCCCTCCTCACACTACCTCTCGGGGGCATGGAGCCCACCTGCCTGCTGTGTGCTGGCCTGGCCTGTCCCGCGGACACACTGAGCCCCGGGGAAAACAACAGGTAGCTTCTGTTCAGAGGAGGTTGGGTGCTGTGTTCTTGATTAGCTCCGGGCCAGTAATAGTGTGTGTGGGGGGCTGTCTCTGAAATTCTTGTAAAAAATATTCTCACACACGTAATTACTATTTCAACTTCCCACGTCGTCGTGCGCCCAAGACAGGACTGTAAAGGAATGAGACCGATTTTTCCTGTGTGACTGCTTGACACCTCGTATCAAGTGTTGATGTCACCCTGAGGGCTTTCCTTGGTGAGGGGGAGCGTCGCCAAATGTATTTCTCTGCTTCTGCTTCTGAGTGTTTACACTTTCTTCAAGGCTGTGGATTTAAAAGCATTCCGGGGCCTGAGCTGAGGGTTCTCCATGTGAAAGGCTCTCCTGTTGAACGTCCCCTGGCCTCCCACGACCCGTCTGGACAGGACATCTCTCCTTACACCGAGAGAGCTAACCTCGGCAAAGCAGAACCCCAGTGCCCGGTCGGGAAATCTCTCTCTGGGGGTCTGCGTTTTAGCTTTTTTTTTTTTTTTGCTTCTGGGGGCCAGCGCTCATGAGGGGACGCGGGTGGTTGTGTGGCCACGTGGGGGTGCTCTTGCACCGTCCCGGCCCTCCCTGCGCCAGCCCCTGGCCTTGAGCTCTCCCCCATGTGTTCTTCAGGAACTTCATCCTCTGTGGTTGCGACACTGACAGAAGGCGACCTCCACGCGCCCAAGAATCAGTCCAGGATGTGGGCCAGCAGGCCCTGATGTCACCATTTCTGAATAATAGTGAGTCAGTGTGGGCCTGAGCCCAGGGCCTCCCGTCTGAGAGGAGGACCTTGCCTCAGAACCCAGCCTTCATCGGTCGAGCATACGTCAGGGGCCGGGGTGGGGCCGAGGTGCCACGTGCTGCCCTGAAGTCACACCCAGGAGTCCCCTGTGTCCCGTCCTGGGAAGGAGGGTCTCAGAACTGGGCCACCGAGACGGATGGCGTTCCACCTTTGTGGACCACGAGCCGTGGCCAGAAGCACACCTTACCTCAGGAACCCGTCATCACATTCGTGTGTGAGTCTGCCTCACGCACAAGTTCCATGAAGGAATTCTTACCTTAGAACGTGAGATACCCTCCGGTTTCTATTTCATGTTTGGGAAATGCTCCCTAGAACCTACTAGATTGATACATGGTTCGAAAAATGCTGCTCCAGTCCAACTTCACCCCGTGTCTGAACCGAGGGCCCGAGGTGCGGAAGGGAGCACGTGTGTCCAGCTCACACAGGGGCCACCAGGGAGCACGTTGGGACGGGAGCCTGGGCTTTCCATTCCTGCAGCTTCGTGCCACGGGCCCACCTGGCGCAGCGAGGCTGCCGTGGCCCCTGGCGTGGGTGCTCGGCTCCCTTCCTCACGGGGTTGATGAGGCCGACGCGACACGCTGCTTGGTCTCCTTACTCTCTCAAGCACCCCGTGAGGACAGCGGAGGCGTCCTTGTTTACAGATGACTTTGACGCTGGAACTGAGGTTGTCCGACGACAACAGGCCAGGGTGCCAGCCCCGTGGTGCCCCCTCCTTCCCAGGGAGCTCTCGGTGCCCAGAGGGGCTGTCACGGAGCGGCGGGCGGGAGCCCGTGTGCCCTCGTGGACCTGGGAGAGGTGGAGGGCCCCCCCCCCCAGTGATTTAGCATCTCTAGAGCGAGCACCTTACCATTTGTTGTGGGGAGAGGGGAGGGACTTTCCAGGTTGTTGTAAACTAGGTTCTGAGTTTGATCTGGGAGCGTAGTTCTCTGCTAACCACAAGTTAAAATAGTCACGTTGACCTTCCCTGCTTCTTGTTTCTCTGCAGACAGAGCTTTATTCCCACCTGGGGCCTCCAGGTTAGCGGCCCGGCGGTGCAGAGCACTCCCCCAGGGTCGTCTCCCCGGAGGCACAGGCCTGCTGTCCCCGGGCCCAGAGCGCGATCCTGCTTTGCCTCGCGCCCTGCTTTCCCCGTTTGTACAGAGAGCTGAGGGCAGTGTGACAGAGCAAGGCGGGCAGAAGCTTCAACGAGACCTTAAGGGGTGGTTTCCCGCAGTTTAGTTTTCAGGAACAACAAAAAACTTTATTTTCAACAAAAATACATGCAGCCTCACATAAGCACACTCTCGGTTTTATCCGGTTAGATTTTTATCCTAGGCAGACAGGACCCTGCAGACCTTAGGCCACTTGTGGAAAAGCTGCCTGGCGGCGTGTTCGAGAACGCACAGGGCACAGGGCCCGGGGTGCCTGTGGTGGCCAGCCAGCGCCATCCTGCCCGCCCGCCCCCTTGAAAGACAAACCCCGAGGGTGAGGGCCTTGGGAGGGCGGATCACAGCGGGGGGCCGGGGGGGACGGCTCAGTTGGTCCGCCTGGCGCTCAGAGGCTCTGTGCCCACAGCTGGTGTCGCCTGTCGCAAGTGTGGGTTTCTTCCCGTGTGCGCCCTGCCTGCCCTTGTTTCCCTCTGCCGACCAGAGGCTCACCCGCGCCGCCGCCTCTGTCCAGCTTCCGTCTGGTATTTCGGGCCCAGGGCCTGAGGGGGGCGCTAGCGTGCGGCGGGGCTGTCCTGTGTCACACCCTGTGCAGGCTCCGTACGAAGTGACAGTCCCTTCGTGCCCTGTCAGCACTAGGGCAGAGCGCCGGCCCCGTTCAGAGCCGTCTTCCCGCCACACGGGTCTTCACCGGCTGGAGTGAGCGGGGACCCAGCCCGGCATGTGTTTCTGGGGACGTGCGGTGGCAGAGGTCTTCTCCAGAGGTGGCGCTCGGTGGCCTCCAGGGGTGGGCTGTGAGCGCGGCCTCCACGGCTCGTGGCTAAGCGAGGTGCCAATTCACGAGTGCTGTCGCCAGCACGAGACAGAAACAGCAAGAGATTGGAGGAGGCATTCCCGAAATTCTAGCGATCCCTTCCGGGAAGCTTCCTCCCCGGGGAAGCTCCGGGAGCTCCTGTTTGCAAAGCAGACCCCTGGGGGCCGTGTCTGTGTGTGACCTGAAGGCGGACGGGGGGGTGGGGGGGGCGTCTAGGGGAATCATGTTGATTCCCTAGGATGGTCTTTGTCCCAACCCCTTGCCCTGCTCTGGGGTGTTTTGCTGGAAGTCTCTGCATCTTTTCTGTCCCTCTGGTGCAGGGCCAGGCAAACACATTTTCATTTGCTGAGAGCCCAGGGGAGCATATTTGGATGGCTAGTAGTTCGCTTTGAAAGTGGAAGTGTAAACAGACGCTACATAAATTTGTCAGTTTGGGTCTTCAGCTGTAGCGCTACAGAAGTCTAGAAAGGTCAGTTATAAAACGTCGTGAGATACTTAACTAGGAAAGGACAGGACCCTGGGTTAGCTCCGACTGAGGGTCCAGAGCGCATCCAGCTCTCCGAGGTGTGACCTGTACGGTCTCCTCCTCCTGGTCCCGCAAGCAAGGGTCAAGTGCAGGGCCTCGTCCCCAGCCAGGAAGGCCGAGCTGATCCAGAGCCAGCAAGAGATCTAGATGGGGCGTGGGGCCAGCGTGGAAGCCAGGGTGTGTGGCAGTCGGGACCGTGTCCGGGCGGTCTCCGTCCCGTGCTGGGACACTCCATACCGGGCTTCTGCCCGGCGAGCAGAGTGGCAGGCAAGCTCCTTTCTCAGAAGGCCTGTGTCCTTTGTGTGGTGCAGTGGGGAGACCGTAGGCGTGAACCCCTTCTCTGCCAAGTGCCAGTGATGTGCCTTGTCTTCTTGCACAAAGAGAAACTGCCCCTGGTTTTTATGGAAGCGGCGGACACTTAACGATGTCTCAGACAGCGAGACACATTCAGAACAGAGTTTTTAAAATGACTTTTTGTATGTCAAATGTAACATTTATTTTTTAAACAATAAAATTGTTTTGCCAAAGTCCGTGTTCTCCTTTTTCTTCTGGGAGACGGGGTGCGTGGGTTACGGACCTGGTCGTTGTGCTGTGTGTGGAGCTTGGCGGAGCGGAAGGGACAGTGAGGTCCCGAAGGGAGGACCCGCGAACGTCCCACTGCACACACATGGGTGTCTGGGCAAACCAGCCACATGCCATTTGCGTGAGGCCCACAGGCCTCCCGGGAGAGACCGCAGTGGGCCAGGCGACCGGACTTCATGTCCCTCAGCCGTCCCCCCAGCATTGCTGGCAGCCCACCAGCTGGGGAAGCCCTTGGCCAGAGGGAGACACCAGGAGGGAGCATCTCTGAAAGCCACAGGGCCTGATGCCATAGTTGGCCTTGTGCCCTCTGCCCGATTCTCGCCTCCCACCTGGGTCGTGTTCCCAGGAACATGAAGATTTTGGGGGCAGTCAAATAAAACTGCAGAACCACAGGGGGTAGAGGAGCCAGAGATTTGCTGGTTGTGGGACCCAAGCAGAGTGGTGACCTCACAAGGCAGCGACAGCAACCACAGGCTCATCCAGAAGGGGCGATGTCCCCAGGGACCAAGAGGGACGGGGGGCAGACACACACCCAGAGTCCCCAGGGGAAGAAGGGAAGGCCCGGGGGCAGTAAAGAAGGCTGGAAACCAGAGGCTGCAGTCAGCCCTTGGCTGTCTCTGCCTGGGAAGCACACGGAGAACAGGCTTCCTGGAGGAGGCGGCCCAGGGCTGAGGGAGAAACCAGTGTGGGTTTCTCACTCTCTGCCGGGGCGGTGGTGGTGTCCTTACAGAAACCTGGGGAGGCAGGCTCCCCGCCTACCAACACTCGTGACGTCGGGGCCCCGCGAACGTCTGACGGCAGCACTGGAGAGTCACGGGTCCCTGCCCCCGCCCCTGCCTTGGGGAGCCTCCATCTACTTGTGTTCGGGGGTCCTGGTGGGTCGAGACACCCAATGCCCGCAGCTGCAGCGACTGGTTCAGGGGGACCTGTGGCCCAAGTTGGTGAAATCAGAGTGAACTCAAGGATGCGGGCCGAAGCTCCCCCATGTCTCTGGCCCCCAACCTGAGGGCGGGTTGCCCTGGAGCTGGCAGCGGCCCTCTGCCCACCACGGGGGGCCTGAGAGTGAGGGACCCAGCAGGGAGCAGAACCAAGCAGCCCTCCACAGATTCCAGTCATGCTGGGATTCTGCCTGCTGACCGTTCATTTGCGGGTGCTTCAGTTCGTGAAAATAGGGCTGTCACGCATGGCGGGGAGTGCACAGAGGCCTCGCAGCTGGGGGGTCGTTGGGTGTTTCAGGAAGCCCAGTGGAAACCCAATGCTGACCCGGGAGGTGGCTGGGGCCAATCGGGGGGCCAGATCTCTCTGGCTGGGCCAGGCTTTCATCAGCTCGGGCAGGCATCACAGTGCCAGCTAGCCCAGTGCTATACCGCGTTGGCTGTTGGTTATTGCTTCATCTGGGCCATTTTTCCGATCGACCGAAGTTTTGGCAAAGCGAGTCAGAAGGGCAGAAGGCAGGGATGGGCAGATAGTCGCAGGAGCTCTTGGTGGACAAGCTCAGGAAGCGCTGGCCTAAATGTCCTTTCCTGAGTCTCCTCCCAGCTCTGCGGAACCACAGCCAGAGCCCTGGAGGGTGTCTGCTTGCCTGCCGGGCCCCCAGCAGAAGGGGTCGGCGTGGCTGGGTGCCCCTGGCTGCCCTCTGTTCTCTCCCCCATCTGCCCCGCTGTCCGCCGAGGACCAAGACCGCAGAGGCTCCGGGCGTCTGCGGGGCAGTAAATGTCTACATGAATGGCTGGAGGGCGATCATGAAAGCAGGGCAAGAATCGGCAGCTACTGAGCCGGGCCACCCCAGCAGGGGCCTGGGGGTGAGTCGCCAAGAGAGGTGCAGGAAGGTCTGCTGTGGGCCCCGAGGCAGGTGTCTGTGGGTGAGGCGAGAACAGGGCTGGCGCCTGGGACCGCGAGGCTTCCACAGGGCGCGGTCGGCAGAGCTTCTCGAAGCCAGGGCAGCCGATGCGAGAGGCCGATGGGTAGGGGACAAGGCGGGCATGGCCGAGGGGGGAGTGGCACGTGTCATCACCTCCAGGGGACACTGCGTCTCCCACGTTGACAGTGGGCTGGAGTAGCTGCAACGGGGGCCAGCACTTATATTGGGGTGACGGGGGGCATGACAGTGGGGTCAAGGTCTGCCCCCCATGCTTGGGACTTTGCTGCTCGCTGCAGGTGGAGAGCAAGGCCAGGGGGACAGTGCGGCTGTGGACATTGGCAGGCGTGACACCCCCACTGGGCCTCGTGGACACTGTCATCATATTTTTTGTTTGAAGAGGTCAAACCACAGAACTAGGCTCATGCTACCGGTCACGCCCTCCCTGCCTCTCTGTATGCATTTATTTTTAACTGAAAGAAAAAATGATACAGAAAAGCAAAGGTAAGAACACTCGTCCACACAGATCACCTCCACTCAGCATTAACCACTGTAAGATTTTTGCATATTGGCTTTTTTTGGGAGAAAAACAAAATCACACATGTTTTTATAAAAATAACACATTCTTGCTACAACTGAATTCTAACAGCGCCCAAAAGTACACAAACAAAATGTAAAATAATAATAATAATAATAATAATAATAATAAAATTCCCTGCGGTTCAATCCCCTGGAAATGAGCAACAGTGGCATTAGGTGAATTTCTTGCAAGACATGGATACAGATAGAAGAGATTAAAAATATTTTGTAAAGATAGGATCCTTCTCTTGAAGGTAATTTCAATTTCATTAGTGCATTAATAATTTTACTTGAAATTGAAGACGCTGCTGAACTCCACATAAATACTTGGTCACACAAGACGTACTGTATCCAAAAAGGTCTCTTGAACATGAGAAGTGTCTGAAAACATTAAGAGGCTGGAGTCCTCACTGGTTTTTAACGTGGCTTTTTAACTCCACGCCCCAATTTCAATTCGGGGATCTGCTGACTTCGAAAGGTGGAGACATCGGCTCTCACACAGCTTCCCGTCACCTGCCACCCCCCCTCCCCGGGCTCTGGATTTTGGTAGCTCTATGATTTTTATCCTGCTGTTGTCCAGGGTCCCTAATTGTTTCTCCCAGTTGACTCTCTGTCTGATGTTGCCTCCTGTGGGCTCCTTGCCAAGCCACGTCACACTTCGGACACCCAAACTCCCCTTCTCCCGTCCGGGAACACGGAGGCTTAACTGCACCTCCTTTGTCTCCTGAATGTGCACCCTCCCTCTCTGTGCCCGCTCTCACCGAGGCCGGGGCTCCACCGTGTGCTGGCTGCATGCATCCCTCCACCTGCACTTTCGGGGGGCGCAGGCTGCCCCCACAGCCCTGCACCGCCCAGCCTTAGGGGGCAGGCCCCAGAGAAGGGGTGCTCGGTTTAGATATTGAGCAGCTGCTGGCCCAAGGCCAGGCTCTGTTCCAGCCCGGGGCACCCCGCAGGGACCAGAGACCCTGCCATCACGGAGCCTGTGCTTCTCGTTCTCTCGAGTCCTCCCTCTCTCCTTTATTTGGGGTTCACACCCCGTCTTCAGGAAGCACGTCCCCCTCCTTCTGCCAGTTCTCACCGTTCCAATGCCAAGACTGTTTTGCAGGAATGCCCTCCGCACTAGCAGATTTCTTAGTGGCCTCCTAGCTACGTGCACCTGCGCTGCTCCATTAGACGTGCCCTTGAAGGTCACTAGTGACCTCCTACTGGACACGGCCACGGCTCGGAGCTCGTGGCCACAGTAAGAGGCCACTGCCACCACAGCAGCAGCTAATGAAGCTCGGGTAAAAGACCTCGTTTTGCTGATGAGTAACCAAGGCAACAAGGGGTTCCCTAACTTGCCCAAGGTCACAGCTAACAAGTGGCAAAGCCCCTAAGGTCTGTCCGACCTGAGTCAACCCCCTTAACTAGGGGGTCATCTCAGGAGCAGGTGCTCTGGGGAAGGAAGACGCTGTCATTGGGTAAACCAGCAGCTCTCAGCCAGTGGCCAACCCGCGGCCGGGCCATCTGCACTTGCCCAGCCTCCCTCAGACCCCCGGCCCCGGGCTCCAGCTGAGAGAGGGGCTCCACTCTGGCCGGCTCTCACTTACTCTTCCCAAGAGCTTGTTCCCGCTGATCACAGCAGAGAATGTCATTAAGCCAGGGAGGTAGCAGGTGGGGACCCTTGTCACCAAGACCTGCTGGTTGCACCAAACTCGGGGGGACTTGGCCACTGACCTTGAGAGCAAAGCAGGGGCCGGGCAGGAGGGTGACTCCTGTTTTCACCGCTGTCACTTCCTCCTCATTTAGCCCCTCCGTTAATTCAACTACGAGGGCTGCAAAGCTGAGGGCTCTTCCCTTCCCACTTCGAACCAAGAGGGAAAGCAATTCATAAAGGTGAATTTTCTACCCTTTGGATTTCTAATTATGTATCAAAAATACCATAAAAACCGTGAAATGGGAAAAATTATCCACAATGCCTGCCCGCCACTCTACCTGTTGTTCTCGGGTTCAAGGATTCCCCCCCAGGACACGTTATCTTTGCCATCCCAGGCTTCTTTATGCTGCTTTATGGTATGCACATGTTTTCACGAACATTCTCCATGTTTCCTCATGTCTCCATAGTTGGTTTCCACACGTGCGTTACAGCCCATGGGACGGAAGCGTCCTAATGAACGTTCCTATCCCTGTCACTGAATATGGGTGTTATTTCTAGCATTTGCCCTCCGGAGATAATGCTGTAATGAGAGGTTTTTATACAGCAAAATTCTTTTAAATGTATGGAAATGTGGGGTTTAAAATGACCCAGTAAACATGAATTATTTTGTAATCGGACAACAGACTCCGATAGGACAGCAGTGATAACCACAGCAATCATCAACGGCCCAGGAAGAAAAGGAGGGGAGATTTTGAAGGCAGGAGGAGGAGGGAAAGCTGCAGGTCAGCTGGGGTCACCTGCCGGGATGCAGGCCAGGGAACCAGCCTCAGAAATCCTCCTTCAAGTGTTCTTGAGCCCCTGGTGCTACTCTGTGGGTTTTCAAGCCCTTGGACTGCCAGGTTACTTTTTTCCCCCGAATTGTGGCCATCACTGGCTACTTCGACCCGGACTCCTTTGGTTGCAAGTGACAGACACCCAACTCAGACTCGATCCAAAAGAACAAGGAAGTGCCCGGCTCCTGTCCGTGGAAGGCCCCAGATTCAGGGAAGTCAGGCCGTGTCGCCAAGAAGCCGACCGAGTTCAGCTGGCTTTCATTAGGGTCGTCAGAGTCAGCAGGGACATCTACAGGACATGCAGGCAAATTGGAATTTCAGATAAAGAACGAAAATACAATTTTAGTAGACATATGGCCCATGCAGCATTGGGGACAGAGAATACTAAAGCACTATTTGTTGTTTATTTGAAATTCTAATTTACCTGGGTGTCTTGGGTCTAACCTGTACTGTGTGGACAGACAGGTTTCCTGCGAAGGAAGGTGGCCCCCCCTGCAGCTCACAGTGTCTGGACGGCCTGAGACTCCAGAGGAAGAGAGGGTGTGGGGCTCCTGGCTCTGCCCAGGAGCCCGGGGACAGCTTTGGTGTGTCCAGCGTGGGTCATCGCGGTGGCTCCACCGGGAGGTGCCTGGAGAATCCTCTCACTCCCCCGACCCCATCGTCAGCCTCCCCCCCTGCACCCTCTCTTGGATGTGGTGAGTTGAGATGTTCTCAGACTTTGTCAAGTCGTGCGTGGAAGTAGCTTCAAGGTGAGCCCCACACTCCCCCTCCTCGCCAGATTTCTGCCCCTTCCCTCCTTATGGGGCCTTGGGTAGGGCCCGTCTCTGAACAGATGGCTGGATGGGGCTGGGGGGTGTGGCTCACCCCTGGGGTGTTGCGCCAGCCCGGTGGGTCACTCCCCAAGAACACGATGGCCCCAGACCCACGTGGATCCATCACCTGTGGAAAGCTTTACACGTCTCACTCGGTGCCTGTCGGTCCTTAGAAATCGGGGCAGTCTGGTTAATAGAAATAATAATTTCAGCAGTTATTCCGCGTGCCAGAGAAGGAAACAGCCACCCGAAAGGTTTGCTAATTATAAAGTTATTTCAGAAGCCGTCATCCCCCGAGACAGCCAGACCAAGGGCCGTGTTTACAGGCCCAGTGCCGCGGGCGGCCTGCCCTGACGCCCACCAGTGCCGAGAGCAGAGTTACCGGGGGGGACACCCGGGAGTGGCCTCCGGTCTCCAACACAGACACGGCTCCCCCGCAGCAAACTGCTAAAATTACCCTCGGTGCCTCCAACACAAGGCCTCCGCACCTTCCCCCTTCTTGGCCAGGGTTTGATCCTTGCAGACGTGGGGGTTTGGGACCCCGTGCGTTGCCAGGGAGGATTCTCACAAACCCCAAGACGCAGCAGAGGGGGCCAGGACCGAGGAGGTGTAGCTGCTGTCTCTTGAAGGGGGCGACATTCCCGGCTGGGACGGCCGGTCCCCTGAGGCGGGAAGCCCCCTGGGCGGGACCTCAGGGAACACGGAGGCAGCTGTGGGCTGGGCTGCGGGCTCCCCTCTGAGGGCCACGACCGAGGGCCCCTTGCTGGAGAGCTTCCCGAGAACCAGCGCTCAGGTGACTCTTCCAGAAACAGGCTTCCTTCGTCCCGACAAGGGACTCCTGTGTTGCCCTCCCTTCTCCCTCAGCAGGCTGCAGGCCGCACTATCCTCCCGCGCCCATGCTGGGGTTCACTCAGCAGCTCCCCTCCGGCAGGCAGGTCCCCCAGATGGCTCGGCCCAGCCCAGCCCAGCAGAGCGACCCCCGGGGCCCCTTCCCAGGGCCTGACTTCAGGATACCTCAGCCTGCCCCCACACCCTGCAGAAAGGCCTCCCACCAGGCAACCGGACACGTCGGCGCTCAGCTCTGCCCGGCTTTGCTGTAGCCTCACCCACTGTGTATTTATCTGTGCCAAACCCTGAAGAAAGGAGACCCCCCTGTAGGCCCTGACCCCAGCGGCCCAGTGTGCGCTGAGGGGCTGCAGGACTGTGGCGTCGACCTTCCCAGCACCCCTTCACACCCGTTCCAGAAGGAGGGCAGGCGCCGGAGGCTGGGCCCACCAGGGGGGAGGCTGATGCAGCAAGGTATCTTCTGCTCGCCCACCCTCCATCTGTTTGCTCCCGCTTCCAGTGGCCTCCCGGCCTCCCCCGACCCAGCCTAGGCCCTGAGAGGTTGGTCTGCACAAGCTGCATCTCTGGCTCCAGCCGGGTCCATTCACAGGACAAGAGTGGGGTGGGTCATTCATTCATCACCCCAGCTGCGAAGGACGGCCACGTCCTTGAAGGAAGGTCCCCGGGCTGGTGCAACATCGTCTCCCCGTGTGTCTCTCCCCTTCAGGCCCGGGGGGTGGAAACAGCCCTCCTCCCCGACCCACAGCCCAGGCCTGCCCCAGCCCCCCGAGGTTTCCACGACGGGCCCAGACCTTCCTACAGAGCCGCTTTCACGGCTCTGCTCAAATTACCCGAAGGCGTGTACACCCAAAGCCTGGGCCCTGGGCTGATAGACCGTCCCTGGAATTTTTCTACCTGGAGCTGGTTGGAAACGGAGTGTTTTCTCCTGTGACTAGGAGCTGTTTGTGTGTTTGCCTGGGGAGCAGGCAGGCAGGGCCCGTGGCCCAGAGAGAGAAGCCAGTTAGACAAGAGGCACAGAGGGGTCCTAACATCCCTGTCGCCCGGAGGCTTGTTCCTCCAATGCCTTTGCCGGTTTTGTGAGCCTCCCGATCTGACCTTTTTTCCGGCTTAAACTAATCGGATTGGACTTTTGTCATTTGCAATCAAAGAGTCCTGCATAATGCAGTGTGGACAGATTGGAAACATCATTCTAAAACGAAATTAGAAGCCCGATACTAGAGGGCATCCCGGGGGACACAGGCAGTACCCTGAGCCCTACCTGGGCGTTAGGAGGGCTTCCTGGAGGAGGGGGTGCTGAGCTGAGTCTTGAAGGATGAGTAGACATAGGCCTGGGGAGGAGGTGGGGGGCCACCCAGGGAACCCTAGGCAGGGGGCCTCGAGCAGCCTGAATTGGGGGCGGGGGGCGCATGCAGTCCTGTGCTCCTGGGGAAGATCATCCCGGCGGTCCCTGCGGACAGCAGAGGTGACAGGCCAGGCCCTCAGGCCTTGAAAACAGCCAAGGAGCACGGACATTTTCCCAGATCGGTCCCAGCTTCTCAGACTGGGTCACCTCCAGAGTTGGGAAGACCTGAAGACACGGGACCAATGAAACACCAAATCCTAGGGGGAAAAAAAAAAAAAACCTGCTGCAAGAATTGAACGAAAATAATATTTTTACGCTAAAACAACCCACTCTGGGCAAAAAGCAAAATTCCATCCCTTTTCAATATAAAACACACGACTTCAAAAATATTCCCACTGGAGGTGGCTGAGGGTGCTTTGGGGGGCCAGTTTGAGCCCGTTTGAGCTCCCACCAGGCAACCGGACATGTCCCGGGCGGAGGGGCTCATCAAGGAGCTTCTCATGCCAGGTCTGGCTGTGGTGTGTGGGCTCCCCAGGAAGGGGGTCAGCCCCGCTGCCAAACCAGCTCACCCCCAAAATCATTCATTCCACAAACAGCAATGCATGTCGGGGGCCCGGCCAGGAAGGGGGCGGCCGGGGCCTCCCTTTCCACACCAAGCTGTGACCTGTCACCTGGCACCTTCCCCATCAGCCCCACAAGGGCCGACTCCTCCTTGCTATGGCCCCCGCTGCCTGGTACACAGTTGGTGCCCAGTAGGTGCTTGTCGACTCTGTCAGTGACCGGATCGGTAGCAGGTCCCCAGGCCGTGTGGCCACGGGTTTTGCGTCAGCCAGAGGCCAGCGTCTGCCGGCTCTGCCCACACCGCCCACTCCTGCTCTCAGAGGCCAAGCTGCCAACACCGATCTCCTTTCAGGCCGAGGCCGGGCCCAGCAGCGGGTGATGCTCCCCGCCGCCTGGGGCACATTTCTGCCCCCTCAGCAGGGTGTTGGAAGCGAGGACACGGGATCCCCACTGTCCTTGGCCTTTGCAAGATGCCTGGGAGGAGACAGCACGTTGGGAGGTGAAGAGTTGGCCCCTGGAGTCAGAAAGATATGGGTTCAAATCCGGGCCCTGCTGTTCGGCTGCCAAGCAATGGGGCTGATTTGACCCCCGTGAGCCCCGTTTCCTCCTCTATTAACCAGGATGACAAACCCTGCTTTCCGGGAAGGAGGCGCAGAGCCGGGGTTCAGCGTGGCCCTCGCACGAGAGACCCACAGTACGTCAGGGGGGCCGGAGGCTCGGCCGCCGTGAAAGCCGGGGCCACGGGCCCACCCGCCAAGCCTGTTCCTCTAACACTTGCAGATCTCCTGTGTGCTGGGATTCGTCTCCCAGGGGCATGCCTGAGACGTGGCCCTCACTCAGGAGACTGGAACCCCCTGAACCCCCTGTTCTCAGGTGCTGCACGTGGGGAAGGCGGCTGCAGGGCCACCAATCAGCTGTTCGGATTTCACATTCCCCACAAATATGTGCTGGGCCTTTGGAGGACACAGAGTCTTCTCGGTGTCCTTGGAACGGAGGCCACAACGGTAGCCGTGGACCTGGGTCACCAGCAAAGTTGTCCATCTGGTAGCCCAGCGCAGGTGGGCCGCTCAGCCTCTCCCCCGCCCTCGCTCGGCCCGTGTACCTTGCTCAGTACAACTGAGGTCCCACCTCCCTCTCCGTTGCCCCAAAGCTCAGAACCCTCTGGTGGGAGGATGGGGGGTGCGCAGAGCTTCTCTCTGGGTCTTTGCTAGTCCCTGTGTCCTTCCCAGCTGCCCTGGGAGACAGCGCTGACCCCCCACCCCCACAAACACACACACGAGCACCTTCTTGCAGCTGGCCCTGCTGGGCACAGAAAAACACAGGTTGACAATCCTACAGATGGCCCTGGATTTAGCATCCGCTGTGGAGTGTCTCCCAGATGTGGCTTCCAGACAGGGCTCAGCCCACTCTTGCTAAGTACCAGCCACCTGGGTGGTCTGGTATCTGAACCAAATCCAGAGGCTAGAAGGAGCCTGGGTTCGAAATTGCCACCAATTTCCTGAAGGTTTCTTCTGGAGCTCCAGGCAAACCCAAACCCACTGGTTGAGGAAAAAACAGGCCCCTCACTTAAAACCAGATGTCAGCGTCTATCCTGAACCAGCTCAGGGAGACGGAAACCCCCACCCCCGCCTGCTCCCTCCCCCTCCTCTTCCTCCTCTCCCCCCACGCCCCCAGCTCTGCAGGCTGGGTCAGCTACCACTCCGCCACACCACAGAGGAAGACCCTGTGCAGAGGAAGCTACTTCTTAGCTGGCACCTAAAAATATTGACTTGGGTTTTTTCTTTAAATAGAAAGGAAATTCAGCTCACTCCACCCCAGTCCTCCTCCTTCTGGGTTCTGAGTGGGCACCCTGGGGACCTCACCCAGACTCAGCTTCCTGGATACTGAGCAGATGTGGCACCTTCTCTCTCTTCGGGGGGATGGAGCGATGACAGGGTGGAGGACAGGGAGGGGATTCCCTTGCTCCTGAGGGGATTCCTGGGGGCAGCTGGGAGCACCAGACTGGCATTTGGCTGATCCAATATCCCAGGGCACCACTCCTCCAGAGAGGCCCTGGGCATCCGTGGCACATAGACATCCCAGGACAAGGGTAACCAGGTGACCCATAAAACAAGAAGGGGGCAGGGAGGCTCTGATGCTCAGGGCCACCCGGCTTACTGACTTAGATCCCTCCGTGAGCTTGTGTCAACAGTGGCCAGGGGAGCAGCTCTCCCTTGGGGTCTCTGAACTCTGCCTGGGACGAAAGTCCACTGGGCTTGATGGCTCTGCTCCCGACTTGGTGACTGACTCCACACAGGTCCTTAGGCACCTGGGGAAGAGCTCCCCCAAGGCCCCCTGCGGCTGGCAGATCTGGCTAGGTGTGCCGCCACAGCCATGCAGTGGAACACTCAAGAGACCCTTGTGCCCAGATGGAAGCCATCTCCAAAACAGACAAGGGGAGAGATGCAGGAGGGGCCCCGGGCGGGTGTGGTGTGCTGGCCCCAGGTGAGCGTGGGCCTGGCTGGAGGACACACAGGAAGCCAGCCGATCTGGGGGGCTTGTCTCTCGGGGATGGCGGGAAACTGCAGATCCCTTTTGTGCCCTGAAGCTCCTTTTCTTGATTTGATTTGTATTTGAATCAAAATAATACATGCAGACAGTTTTTAAAATACCAGAGGGCTACAAGCAAAACCAAACACCCCAGCAATTTCCTGCCCCACCCCCCACACCCAGTGGTAACACCCAAGAGGTGACTGGTTGCAACTCTTTTTAGCTATTATTTTGAATATTTATTGCCATATTTCTCAATAGCCTGCCTATACTCCCGTTTCATTTTTTTTTTTTTCATGTTTGACCTTAGCTAAATGTCTCAAGTCTAAGAAACTACACAAAATAAAGCTTAAGATGCAGACTTTTGAGCCAGATCACCCCGGTCCTGAACCAGGCTCTGCCATGTAGGATAGTGCAACCCCCAAGCAAGTTCCTTACCTCAGCCGTACTCAGTTCCCTTATCTGTAGTGGGCGTAGTAGTCCCACCCCCTGCCCCAGGCTCCCAGGCGCAGGCAGTGGCCTGGCATGTGCACGTTGAGCCTGGCACGGCAGCTCTCAGTAAGTGCTGGCCATTAATATTATTATAATCATCATCATCTTGATGAGAATCTGCACTCTCCTCCCAACTTCAGAATAGAGTTAAATCACAGTGTTGGGGTAAGTCAGGTAGTCACTGTGTCCATGATTTTGATTCTCTAAATATTGTTTACAGCTGAGCCATGTAGTATACTATGGTTATATTTCCTCTCTGGTGTGTGTGCGTGTGTGTATTTTCTGTAGTTAAGTATTACCTTGTCTTTTAATTCCCCTTACTGATTCTTCCCTCCAAATCTCCTTTTTTTTTAAGGATTTTATTTGTTTATTTATTTGAGAGAAAGAGTGCGCGTGCATGAACAGGGGGAGGGGCAGAGGGAGAGGGAGAAGCAGGGAGCTGGATGTGGGGCTTGATTCCAGGACCCTGGTATCATGACCTGAGCTGAAGGCAGACGCTTAATTAACGACTGAGCCACCCAGACGGCCCTTCCCTCCAAATCTCTTGGACAGGCCCATTTCCCAAGATAATTCCCTCAGGAATTTCTGTGGGGGCGTGGGGGGAAGGCAGCCCTGGGAAGTGGAGAAGGGGGAGGGGGTGAGGTCCCAGTTCAAAGGGCAGACTCAGGCTTCACCTGGTTGTTTTCAGCGAGGCATGCCCCTCGCCCACACCCCTGCACTCCGCCCGCTATCCGCTATCCGGAGCCCAGGACACCTCTAGGTTGGTTACCCGCTTCTCCAGGGCGGGTGGGAGACAGCCTGGCTGCCCCTGGTCAGGAGGGATTTGTGAATCCAGCTCCTTCACGTGCACTTTCAACCAGGAATCCCCCTTCTCTGCAGCCTCCTGCCGCTTGCGGAGGGAGGGACCGAACCGGACGGCAGCTCCTGAGCCTCTTGAGCCTCCTGAGCCCCCGAGCCCCAGCCCCGTAGGGTGTGGTGTCTGGCTTCTCAGTGCCCCCCCACCCCGCAGGCACTGGCTCTGCTCTGCCCACCACCACTTGCCCGCTCTGAAATGTTGTTGCCGTCCCCCATCAGCTGTCTTTGTGCCCATCCGCTTTGTCCTCATGCGTTCATGCTTGAAAGACCCCATTTTGGGGGGAGAGACAGATGAGTGTTCGGTCGGCCATGTGTCATCAGAAGTCCCCTTCTTTAAAGTACCCCTAGAATTGCATTTTAGAAACAAGAACTTCTCCTTTGGCCCCCATGTCCCATTAGGCAAAGGTTTGCCCCTACGGGCAGGGACCCCCTGCACCTCTGGGCTGTCCGCACGCAAACCAGCCAGGGTCCCGCAGTTTCCCAAGCCCCACGCAGGAGGTCAGAGGAGCGCCCAGGGTCACGGCTCGCTGACCCCTGTGGAAGCCTGCCAGCGCACCTGCAAAGCAGGTTGGGTTGTTGTCAAAAGGATGCCTGGGTCTGGAGACAGAAAAGACAAAGGCGGGGGGTGGGGGGGGTGGGGGAGAGGGAGGTCTGCTGGAACACTCACGTGATCTCTATTATTATCCCCCTTTCACAGATGAGGAGCCTAAAGCAAAGGGATCAGGTGATTCTCCTAAAGTCATGGTTGGGCTGGGATTCAACCCTCTTGGTTGGGTGCCTCAGTCCACTTGGCCACCCTGCCTTTCCGAGTTACCTGTGCAACAGAAATAATAATAATAAAAAAATAATGATAATAATAGTCCCCTATACAGGGGTCTTGGGCTAAGCTTGGGGCTCGCTCTGGAGGAAGGAAGGGGGCTCCCCAAGGCAACTTCTGAGTGATACAAAGAGAGACACAGCAAATATTTTTGCTTCCAGTTTTGGAATTTAAATCACTGAAGTTAATCTCTGGCTTTTGTGCCAGCTAGTTTTGAGACTTTGAGCTAGTCACTTATGCCTGTATGCCTCAGTTTCCCCACCTGGCTGTCATGATGTTCAAGGATCCTCCCTTCCCACAGTGCTGACCTTGGGGTATTCTGTGAGCCAAAGGCTCCCTGGCTAATGTTCCAGGTGAAGAAGGAAAGTGTTGGCTTGCCCACCCCACCCCCCCGCCCCCGCACCGTGGCTGCTTCTTGGGAGGGGGGTCTCAGGGGCGGGGAACACGGGGCTCTCTCACCGCAAGGCGAGGGAGGGTGAGCAGGTCCCCCCCCCAACCTGCCGGGTGCAGGTGGGTGGGGGACAGCAGCCGCGGGCTGGAGGCATGGCTGCTGTTTCTCACCCCGCAGGGAAGGTGGTGGGTGCCCTGTGTTCTCCCCCAGGATCATAATGCCACCAGTTGTGGGGTCTCTGAGAGACATTTCCCTGAAGGCCAGAACCAGAGCGAGGCCATGGCAAGGGAGCAGAGCATCTAAGACCCTCCCAAGAATTCTGGAATTCTCTGTCGCTTGTCCCTTTCTTTCTAATGACTATCCCTTTCTTTCCGTATGACCAATCTTGCTCAAACAAATGTGTTTAGTCCACAAATATTGACTGAGGACTGTAGGAGATTAGATTATTGTTTAGTAAGTATTTACTGTCCCCCACTCCACCCACTGCAGGAGCTCCTTCCACACCCGAGACTGGGCTCGGTCGTGTGATTAGTCTTGACCCCTGGGGGTGAGCAGACAGGACTCTAGCAGAGACTGAAATATGCTCTCAAAGCAGCCTTGAGCCTTCCTTCTCCGCACCTCACCTCTGCCGTTGCCAGCAGAAGCGCTTCCCAGGGGCTTCCGGTGCCCCTGCAGCCTGAGCCCCAGGACGGACAGACACAGAAGATCAAAGAGTCAAGCCAGGCAGCCCTGAAGTCCCAAGCAGAGTCACCCAGTCAGGCCCAGCAGGACCCGCCCAAGAAATGTGAGCGAGTATAAATGATCGTGGTTGGAAGCCCCTGAGTTTGGGGGTGGTTTGTTAGGCAGTCCGGCTGACTGTTACAAGGGCCCACTATGCCCTTGGTCTGAGAAAAGTAAGTGTAAAATTCTCCCTGCGACAAGTGCAGGGGGTGGGGGTGGGGGGCGTACATGGGAGAGTGTGCACTAGGAGGCAATGACCAGGTCGGGTAGGATGGGAGCTAGGAGCACGAGGAGGAACCAGGCAAGGGACAGAAATCCAGGCGCAGAGGCTGCAGGGCAGGAGGGAGCACGGGACTCGGAGGAAAGCCGCGGAGCCGGGAGAGGTGGGGCAGGGCGCCAGGCAGGGCTGGCTGGTGGGGCTGCAGAAGCCAGACCACCTAGAGCCTGGGGGGCGGTAGGAATCCTGGACGCTGTTTGAAGAGCATGAGTGGAGTGCATGCACCATATGCATCTTGCAAAGATCACTTTCACTGCTGAGAGTGAAACAGATCAGACGAGCCGTGAGTGCCGGTGGGGAGGTGGAGGAGGAGGCCGTGGCAGCCAACCAGGGGACAGGTGATGGGGACAGGTGAGGAGGGCATGTGCATCAGTTCCCGAGGGCGGCTTTAACAAAGTCCCACAAACTGAGCAGCTTAAAACAACAGACATATATTCTTTCTCGGTTCTGGAGGCTAGAAGTTCAAGATCGGGGCGTCAGTCAGGCCATGCTCCCTCAGAGAGCTCTTGGGGAGAATCCTTCTTGGCCTCTGCGGCTTGTCGTGGCTGTCGGCGATCCTTGGCTTGTAGATGCATCCCTCCAATCCCGGACATCCCATCACATTCTTGTCAAGACACTTGCCATTGGATTAGGACCCACACTCATCCAGTATGACCTCATCTTCACTGGATGACATTTTGGACTTATTTCCAAATAAGAGCATGTTCACAATGTGTGGGTGAGCAAGGATTTGGGGGACAAGCTCTTCAACCCAGGGCACATGGCATAGGGTGGGTGTGTCGAGGAGTGGACAAGGAGCAGATGGTGTGGGGAGTCACTGAGGGGGTGAAATGAATGGAACTTGGAGCTGGGCCCACTGCTGGCCTTCTGGGCCTTTACTCTTCTCTCGATCACCCCGCTGACACTCCACCTGGCTGTAGAGCCACCCCCTGGAGGGGGGGTCCCCCCACTTGGCTGTTGTTCTGTACCTGACCCCTTCCGCAGGCTGACAAGGCAGCACTTACCCTTCTCTCTGCCACGTGGTGCCCCTGGTGCCCTGGATTCACAGACATCCATCTGGCCTGGGCCAACATACAGCTGGGGCTTTTGAAGTCGCTCCGGGTTCAAGTCCTGGCTCTGCCACTTCCTGGCCAGGCAACTCTGGGTGATCTGCTTAAGCACTTTGTGTCCTAGCTTCCACCTTGTAAAATGTAGATAATCGTAGTGCCTACTTCATAGGAGGGTCATAAGAGGTGAGACACTTAAAGCACAGAGCACACTTCCTGGCATATTGTAAGCATTATGTAATATATGTATTTATATATTACATATATATGTTATATGTTGTATATATGGCCGCCATATGGGTTTGGATGCCTTAATTCTTCCTTCTTCCAAAATGATGTCCCTTGGAGAGAAAGATTCAGGACATCCCTGATGAGGAAACAGCCCAGCAGAATGGGCCAGGCTCTGTGCAGAAGGGTGGCAGGACCAATGTTCCAAGCTCTTGGAGATGCTTCATACTGGTCCCCGTGGGATCAACGCTAACTTCACAAGCTCCTGGCACAGAGAAGCACATAGCTCCTTCCCCGTAACTGCTTGCTGAGGGAGTGAGGCGGCTGACCCCCTGGCTGGGGACTGGGGCACCCTGAGGTGAGGATGGAGCAGAGAGGCTGGACCAGGAGGTTTGGACCCATTTTCAAGGTGTCTACCAAACACAGCAAGCCCTGCTGTGGTGGACAGGAAAGAAAAACGAGTCCCTTACTATTGGAGGTCTCTTCTCTGTCATTTGGGAACAGAAGGATGACCTTTCTAGAATTTTTATGCAGAGTCTGAAAGTATGAACTGAGGCCACTGATAACAGCTCTCTGTCCAAAGAAAAATAGACCAGGGAGCAAGTTTACATAAAGTGATTATTTATTAACGCTTGTTACTATCTGAAATGATCTCACTTACTGTTTATTATCTGCCTCTCCCACTTAACTTGAAATTCTCTAAGGTCAGGAACCTGGTCTGTTTTGTTTACTATTCTCCCTCCAGCATGTAGAATAGTGCTTTCAATATTTGTTCATTCAGTCCCTCACTATTTAAGTTAAAAAAAAAAAATACTGAAGGAGCAAATGAATAAATACTTGGAGGGGTGCTTCACTTCTATTATGGGGTTTTATAATTCTATAATATTGAAGATGTTGTCCCACAGGAAAAAAATACACTGAAACACTCTGCTAAAGAGTTAAGACAGGCACCAAGATCACAGCCTGCTCACTTTTACTTCTCTGGAAGTGTTTTTGAAAAACTTTGCAATAATTAGTGTCACAAGCCCAAGATCACCTCTTCTCAAGGCCACAGGAAATCTCCTCAATCTTGGTTATCACCTAGTGTCTCATTTAAAGCTACGGAAACTCCGCTTTGCATCTTTCCCTTTATTCTAGATGATTAATAATGTCTGATAGAGCTACACTGCAATATCACAGTCTGCCAGCAGGTGTCGCTGTCTAACAATACATGACCTTGCGTGAGACCAACACCCCCCCTCCCCCTCCCAAGAGCCTTTTAAGGCCAAGAGTCTATGAAATCAACCAGTGTACTAATTCATGAAGGCTGTAAGATCAAAATTCTGTAAGATAAGGTCCCCTCTATTTCAATTTCACTTCATGAGATAAGTATAGCTTACGTTAAGGATGAGGAATGGGTATTTTGTTAACATGCTTCAGTGTTCTTTCAGTTCTGGTGGGTCTTGCCACACTTTCATGTTATGGATCCGTGCTTTTACCAGGGAAGTTTTTTTTTTTTTTTTTTTTTTCAATAATAATAATAATAATATCTAAAATGCATTTATTATTTTGAGATTCCTCAAAAACCTCTGATTTCATTCTAACACATGGTTGTTGCACTCAATATTTGTTGGATGATTGCCCCTCCCCTCCCCAGCAAATCCTGGGGATAACATAGAGCTACCCTACAGATGGAGAAACTGAGTCTCAGAAAGGTTAAGTAACTTGCTCAAGGTCCTACAGGCAGTGAATGACAGTGCTGGGATTTGTCTAATTCCAAATCCCTTGTCCGTCCATTCACTCCAGGTGGCAAAAGGGACCCAGGGGAGATGGGTGCCCCCCCCGCCCCGCCCCAGGAGATAAGAGCTTGTCAGGGCAGCAGATTCGGCTCAGAGGGCTCAAAGGTGTCCAAACTGTCTCTGGACAGATTTTCCATCATCAGAAAAAGTAGCTGATGTTGGGGCACCTGGGTGGCTCAGTCGTTCAGCGTCTGCCTTCGGCTCAGGTCATGATCCCAGGTCCTGGGATCGAGCCCCGCATCGGGCTCCCTGCTCTGTGGGAGGCCTGCTTCTCCCTCTCCCACTCCTCCTGCTTGTGTTCCCTCTCTAGCTGTCTCTCTCTCTCTGTCAAATAAATAAAAATCTTAAAAAAAAAAAAAAAAAAGAAAAAGAAAAAGTAGCTGATGTTAATTTGTTATCTACTAATTTCTTCCCGTCATTTTCCTGAAACAGATTACAGAAGGGAACAAATTGTGTGTGACGATGCCAGTGATGAAATGTGGGGGTGGGGGTGGGGGTGGAGTCGGGTGATGGCATCACCAGGAGCCCAGAGCCACCCCCTCCCTACTCACCCCCTGTGGAGCACAGATACTTAGTTTAAGACTTGAGTCAGTCTTCAGATTCCTGGGTTTATCAGCTGATGTCACAATGTTTCAAGATTTTGTATCTTTTTAGCAAACAATAGCATCAGCATTGATAGGGTGAGTATACGCCCCTTTCTCACAATCTGTTCTCCAGGATTGTGCAACAATGCGCCCCGCCGCAGTGGGTCACGGCTGGATGACCAGCTCTGCAGCATGGTCCTGCCCACCTGCCCAGAACCCTGGCAGAGAGGAAGGCTCGCTCCCCAGAGATTCCTTTGGGAAATTTAGGTCAGCAGGATCTAATTACCCGACTGGCTCAGAGCTGAGATTTCAAGATTAATGCTGAAGGAGGGTGGAGTGGGAGGGCTAAGGACTCCTAATTGGGAACCATCTGTTTCAGGGCCCTCACTTCAAAGGTGGGGTCTCTGGCCCTCGCTGAACAGATGCCGCCACTTGAATTACACGCAGTCTGCCCCAGTCTGCCCCAGAAGGTCTCCTCCAGAATAAGAGGTGAAGCCTGGAGGAGTCCCACTCAGGAGGCTGACAGCAGCATGGCCCTGGGGCCAAGGGGCTGCAGCCCCGGCTCCAGGAGAGGGCAGCCCCAGGCGAGGGGCGCACACTTCCTGTATAACACTCTCCACCATGCTTACTCCTCCAAGGGAGAGATCCCAAGCACAGAAGGGGCTGTACTTTTTGGGAATTAGATGACTCCAAGGTATACCGGTAACTTGGCAAGATCCCCTTGCCATCCCGGATGTTTTCACAGTTCTCCCAAGTGCTATTACATGCTGGGACAACTAACAATTCTCACATTGCAGAGTGGCTGAAGGGAGTCCTGGGCTCTCTTTAAATCCCAGCCGCCCCTGGGTTGCTGACAATGGCTGTCCACCTGAGCAGCCTGGGTTCCTAGACAAGGGGAACCAGGAGTGTTAACTGGGCCGCCAGAATGCCCACTGAGGCTCACTCTTTTTTTTTTTAAAGATTTTATTTATTTATTTGACACAGGGAGAGAGAGAGCACAAGCAGGGGGAGCAGCAGAGGGAGAGGGAGAAGCAGGGAGCCCAAGATCATGACCTGAGCCCAAGGCAGATGCCCAACAGACTGAGCCACCCAGGCACCCCAGTCTTAGTAATTTTTTATTTCAAAACAAAACTGATTTTCAGCACAGGGAAGTGAGAAACTGGAAACCGTCACAGAATCCATTTGGGCTTGCAGCTCTGATCCAGCAGGGCCTTTGCACCAGGTAGGGTCCCTCACTTTAGGAGTGTAACAACAGTCCTGCCCTAGAGCGTTACGGTAAAGATGAAATAACAGGAAACCACATTTCATGTTACAGCTCCAATAACGATAATGCAATGGACACTACACATAGGGGTGGAGAAAGGCAGGGAGGTTTTGCTCTTAAAACACTAATTTATTATTTATTTGTTTTTATTAAAGATTTTATTTATTTGAGAGAGAGAGAGAACACGAGCGGAGTGGAGGGGCAGAGAGAGAGGGAGAGGGAGACGCAGACTCCCCACTGAGCAGGGAGCCCGATGTGGGGCTGGAGCCCGACGTGGGGCTGGATCCCAGGCAGAGAGGCTTGACTGAGCCACCCAGGCGCCCCAACACTAATTTCTTTAAAACGTTCTGGTTCGAGGGTTGCGGAGGAAAATTCCTTTGAGGAGCCAAGAGCCACAAGACACTCTCTAATAAGTCCTGGGGGTGCAGGACCTACCAGGCAATCGCTCACTCATTCATTCAACAAACATTCGTGGAGCGCCGCCTGCTGTATGCTCTGAGCTGAAGAGCCCGGGCCGGGGGGCGGTCTGGGAGTTCAGAGACCCCCGCCAGTCCCTGTGGGTACCGAAAGGGAAACGCATGGGCGAGGGGGCAGGGCGGAGAGTCCCTGCATTATCTTGCTGGCCTACGTCCTCCTCTCCTGCGCCTTCGAATTACGGAACTTTAAACTGCTGGGAATTTCAGATGAGGCAAGCAAGGCCTTGGTCCCAAAGTTATTGAAACAACCCCCACCCTCCCAAGAGATTTTAAAACATTATTCTTAGTAAGCCCCCTCCCCCGCACGGCCGCGGCCCTCCGGGTGTTGCAACCCCGGCCTCTCGCCCAGCGGAGGCTGCCCGGCGTTTCCCAAAGACGCCTCCCGAGGGACCGCGGCTCCGGTGCCGCCCCGCGGGCCGCGGCGGCCTCCGGCTGGGGTGGCGGCGCGGGCGGAGGCCGGGGCGGCCGAGGGAGCGCCCGGCACAGGGGGTGCCCCCGCCACCCCGAGCCCCGCGCCCGCCCCTGGGGCGCACAGCACCCGGCGCGCGGGAGCCGGAGCCCG
>NW_023270447.1:87468185-87533544 GCF_011800145.1 Mirounga leonina | reverse complement strand
CGCGCCGGGGGGGCCCTGCCCCGGGCGCGCGGGAGCCGGAGCCCGAGCCGCGGCCGCGGCCGAGGGGGCGGGGCGGGGCCGAGGGGGCGGGGCCGAGGGGCGGGGCGGGCACGCCGGCCCCGCCCCCGGCGCCTTCCCCTCGCCGCACTTTAAAGCCTTCGCCTGCTTTTTCTTCTTCGCACAGAAGTCGCGCTCGGGCTGCCCGCGCGCTCGCAGCAGGAACCAGGCTCCAGGCGCTGGCGCCGGGGCCGCGGGAGGAGGCGAGTTCGCTCCCTGCGGCGGGCGCGGCCCGGGCGCCCCGGCCTCCTCGGCCCCGGAGAGCGGCGGCGGCGGCGGCCTCCCTGGCGCGGTAGGCAGCGCCGGGCACGGGAGACCGGGCGGGTGGGGGTCCGGACGGGAACGCGGCCCTCGGGGACCGAGTGGTGGGCGCGGGGCCGGGCGCTGGGGGCCTGGTGGGTGAGGGTCCCGCTGGGGACCCGCGAGGGGGCCGCGGGGAGCCCTTCTCTCGCCACAGGTCCTGGCCGAGGGGGCCAGGGCGCCGCCCAGAGCCGCTGCGGCTGCGGGCGCCTTGCGGGTCGCGGCGGCCCGGGGGTCCCACCTGCGGGGGCGAGGCAAGGCGGGGGTCCCGGCGGCCGCGACCACGGTCGCGCCCGGGGTTGAGCCTCGGCTGCCGCAGGCCCGGGAGGGGACCCCGGGCGCGCGGCGGCCCCCGCCGACTTCCAGGTGCCCCGGCGCCCCCGGCTCCGTTCCCGCGGCTGTCCCCGCGGCCGAGGCGGGGGCGCTGACCTGCCCCTCCCACACGGGGGCAGCGCGACCCTGCTCCGCGAAGTTAGTTTCGCTTTTCCCGCCGGTCGGGAGCCGGATCTGCAGTGTGGCCCTACTGGCCCCCTCGGGGCTCCCCTGCCCTGCTCGCCGCGCCTCCCCCGGGGAGTCCGCCGGGGCGACACCCCGGGCGGCGCCTCCCTCTCCGCCATCCCGGAGCCGCCGCAGCTTCTCCCGGCAACCAGGGGGGAGCCGAGTGTGTGTCAGCAGATCGATGGAAACAGAAAAACCAGAGCAGCCTGGGCCGGTCGGTGGCCCCGCGGGAAGGGTCAGCCCGCGGCCAGGGTGTGTGGGGACTTGGTAATTGTCCTGTCCGAGTTCAAGGCGAGGGCTCCTGGAATGCTCACTGGCCCCTGGCGCGCGGGCTTGCCCCGATGGGAGACTGCAAGTGAGTGTGTGAGTGAGTGTGCGGCTGGGTGTGAGGGGTCTGGCGACCGAGTGTCTGTGTGTCTCTGAGCCTGCCTGTGTGGGTGTGCCTGAGCGAGTCAGGGTGCTGCGTCTGTGTGTCTGTGTGAGATTACGTGTGCGTGCGGTGTGTGTTTCTGTGTCTGTGTGTGTCTCTGAGTGTTTCTGTGTGTCTGGGCATCAGTGAGTGCGTGCCTGGGGTGAGTGTGTGTGAGTGTGTATGGGGTGAGTGTGCATCTCTGCGAGTGTGTGTGTGTGCCTGGGGTGAGTGTGTGTGTGTGCCTGGGGTGAGTGTGCATCTCTGCGAGTGTGTGTGTCTGAGTGTGCACCCGGGGTGAGTGTATGTGTGTGTGTGTGTGCACCATCTAAGGTAACCTGGCCGTGGGGCTGCTGGTGACCGAGAGCTGCCGGTGACCGAGAGCTGCTTACCTTGACTTTCCTCGCTTGGTTCTTTCTCAGAAGTGGGCTGCTCAGACGGGTCGCCCTGCCGATGCTAGCTGGGGAGAACACAGGCTCCTTCTCCTTCCCTCTCCTCTTCTCTGAAAATGAACCGGGCGGATTGGGGGTGAGTTGGCAGGGGCTGCTTCCTGAGTGAGTAATATTTAATTAAACACTCCAGCCGGTAGCATCAGAAACTGGTCATGAGCTGAGTTTTAACAGGTGGTGATGGTAAGAAACGCCATCCCTGGTGACTGCAGATCGGTGTCCTTGGCAGAATTCTCTGCTGGCTGGGGCAGGACAGCGCGGGAGGGGGCCCAGAGCTTCATCCCTGGTTGCTGGGTGTGAGGACAGCAAGCATCCCTTCTCGGCCCTGTTCCTTTCTGATACTCCCCCTCTGGGTGGTGGAAAGTGCTAGATTTAAGCACGAGGGGCATAGACAGGCTTCCCTCTGCTGAGGCATCACGGAGCTGAGGGAAGCCCTGTCTTACTTACAGGGCATCTATGTAGGCCAAGCTTTCCCTTCCCAGCAGAGGCCCGGAGAGGGTGGCTGACTTGCACACAATGCAGAGCCAGGCCTGTGGACGGTCTCCAGAGCCCTGGCTGTTGCCCCAGGTTTCTGCCTCTGGTGCTGAGGTCATGGGCCAGGCACCTCACGTCCCCCCAGCTGTAAGGTGATGGACTGGATTAGATCATTTTAAGCACTTCTTGTTCTCTTACTGCTTTTCCTTCTGCAGAGAGGGCTTTACCCAGGAGAGAGAGTTTGCCAGTGGGGAGGTGTGGAATGGCCCAGTGCAATAACTTTATAAATCCTTTTCTTTCCCAGCCTGGCTACCACCAGGGAAGCAGAATCAACCACAGTGGTTCTGACAGTCACGAACCAAGCAGGGGCAGACCTGGCTTCAGGGAGGTCGGGGCTATGGGGAGATGGTGGGTTCTGGGGGTTGCGCGGCTCTTAGGAAGGAGTGGTCCCACCGGGGGCCCTGGGTGATGTCACTGTGTTGCTGGGGGGGACTGCATTCCTTGGGCTGCTCTAGCAAGGTTGAAACCACCCTCCAGTGGGCTCCTGGGGCTGCCTCCTGAAACACTCTGGGCCCCTGGGCAATCAGCTAGAGGTTTCCTTTCTCCCCTGGAGCCTGGGAACAGGATGGGGGGTGGGGAGGGTGAGCTGGTGGAGGTGAGTGCTGCCCCTGCTCACTGGGGACAACGGAGACTATGCTCCTCTGGCTGCGCCTGGTCCCCTTCTTGGACCTTCCCCCTCCTGGGGTGAGCAGAACCTTGCCCACTGATGCGTTTTCACATTTAGCAAAACCTCTGATTCTATAGTGTTGAGAATGTTGTCCAGGAATTTCACACCAGTTCTTTGCAAGAAATAGCTTATGGCTCATGGGCATAATCCGTTTATGTTTTGGTGCCTGAGGAGTTTGAGAACGAGGATCTTTATGAGACAAAAGCACAGGGCAGGTGTAGATGGGCCTCTGTCCGCCTCGGGATGCGTAAGCCTGTCCCTCCCCGACAAGCCTGACTGATGAAATCCACGCTTTTGTTTTGGACTTCCCACCTAGCGCTTTCCCTTTTCCCAGGTAGCTGATAGAGTGAGCCCCTCCTAATCTAAGAGTCAAAGTCCAGCTCATAGTCAGGTGCCAGGCTTCCCAGGAAGGTGTGCTTCCCAGGTGTGCGTGACGTTGTTGGATGGTGGTGGTGGTGGGGATAGTAGGAAATGTGCTGGTGCCAGGCTCTGATCGGAGTCCTTGAGACATTAACCCTTGTACTTTTCCTAAGAACCCGGGGCAGCGAGCAGGGTCTCCTTCCATCCCCCTCCTCCTGGGGCTGGAACGGCCAGCTACACGACTTGGCCAAAGTCTTGCTGCTACAGCCGGGGTGCAGAGCTGAACTCTGACCCTGATTTTGGTGCTTAAGCTCTCTTAATTAGCACAGTGTGCCCCCCTCTATCCCCTTGACCTTTTCTTCAAGAAGCACGTGCTAATTTTTTTAATGAAAAATGTCTATTATGACGGAAAATTGCACATATATAGCAGGGCTGGGAGAAGGGTATAGGGTTCCCCCACCGGCTTCGAGTGTCCACGCATATACACACCCTCGCGCTCACACACCGCTGTATACACGCACGCACGTGTCCGCACGCACGTGCACACACTCGTGCTGGACTCTTCTGAACCAAACCTCAGACGCGGCATCAGGTCATCTGTAAGTACTCGCTAAGCATTTAAGCGAAATCTCAAGCCTCAGAGAGGTAGACTGACGCCATGGGGGGCAGGGTGGGTTAAGCGCACTCTGCCTGGCTGGACTTGAGGGTCCCTCCCGGCTGTGGCAAGGGGAGGATGGCTCACTGGGACATCTGTCTTGCTGCCACCGCCACCATCCCCCCCAGAGTCTTCGGGAAGCTTCTTGCTTGTTTTGTGTTTTTAAAGTTCTGTTCGTTGCTCAACATTACAAATAAATGAGTCCGCTGGTCATGAGACAGACCACATCAAGAACAGACCTAGGCTCCCTGCGGGCCTCCCTTGGAGGTGGGGAGGAGGACCTGAAAGGCACAGCCCTGCTTTGCCCCTCATTAAGGCTGGGCCTTGGGTGGGCATGGGCATTCGCGATAGGGCCTGGGCGGCAGGGGATGTGGAAGTGGTTTGTAAACAAGCTCAAACCCAAGCTGAATCGTCTTGAAGTCCCCACAGTGCGGGTAACGGATGGAGGAACGTGTGGGCGCCTGCCACCCTCGGGAGGCGGTGGGTGATGTGGGCCCAAGACTCAGGGCATGTGGGACGTAAATGCCACGGCAGGGTTGGGGGTGGGGGGATCCAGGATCTACCTGGTGACAAGTCTTGACAGTTGCCCCAGCTGTGAAGAGCCCTTGCCAAACAGGCTGCTTGTGGCCACACAGCTCCTGGCTCTGCTTTCAGGCCTGCGATTATTAAAAGTGTTTCTTTGTGTTCTACTGTATCTGTTTCCCACTGGTTGGGCTGGAGGCTGGCGGCGCTTTCAAGGTGGAATCCACAGGTTGGGTAACTATTTGGACACGGGGTGTGAAGAACTGCAAATGTCTGGGAGCCTCCTGGCCAGTTTGGGGGTCTGAGTGGATGGTGACCCTAGAGAGAGGGCTGGGGGCCAGGGGCATGGAGGTGCCTTGAGCCTCTCCCAGGTAGAAATGGTCTGTGGATGTGTCCAGATGGCAGCTAGGCCAGGGGCTCTAGAGAGAAGCCTGGGCTGGAGACAGAAACTTTGGAACCTTCTTTCCAAGGGGGTCAGCAGAAGAGCATCGGGCATGAGATGAGGCGTGCCCGGGAATAGAACCCTGGTTCTGGCATTTTCATCTAGAACCGGGGGAGAGACCCTTGTACCTGAGGCCCTAGTGCTCCTGCGTGTTCCGCCTCTGACAGCGAGGGTATGTGGAGGGTCCCCACAGTGGTGCCGGGCTGCCCAAGAGCCACGTGGGAAGGCCTCTCTTGGGTTTGGGATTTCATACTTATCTCTCGTTTTACCGTAAAATGCCCGTGACATCACATTCCCCATTGTAGCCACCGCTGAGTGCGCCGCGGGGTGAAGCACATTCCCGCGGGGGTGTGGCCGCCACCACGTCCGTCTCCCGGGCTCTCTCCAGCCTGCAAAACTCGAACTCTGTCCCCATTAGACGCTGACTCCCCATTCTCCTCCTCCGGCACCTGGCACCCTCCATTCCGCTTCTGTCTCTATGGGGTTGACTCCTCTAGGTCCTTCAGATGCATGGAATCCTACGCATTGTCCTTCTGTGACTGGCTTCTCTCACCCTGAGTGATGTCCTCAGGTCCGTCCATGTCGTAGCCTTTGTTGGAACGTCCTTCCTTTTTAAAGCTGAATACTACTCCATTGTATGGAGCTACCACATTTTGCTTATCCGTTCATGTGTGGGTGAACACTTAGTCTCTTTTTATTGCACTCCCTGAGGGCACAGGTCCCGGGAGGGGCCTCGCTGAGGGCCTTTGGAGTGCTGGGGGGGAGAGTGCGGGTAAAGGGGGCGCTGATGCTGGGCTGCCTGGGGCCCCGCCCCTCCCTGATGCGACTGGCCCAGCCCCACAGGCTGCTGTCCCCTCCCGCTGGTCAGACATAAGGCGAGGCTGCCTGTGGGAGCTCACAGGGCCCAGGGAGCCTAGGTCGTGGGGTGGACCCCTTGGTCACTGAGCCCCCAGAGCTGCCCTCAGGGCAAGAGGATCAGCTCCTCCAGCGTCCTGCCTCCCACTCGCAGGTCAATACAACTGGTCTCCACTTCCTCACTTCCCTGGCACTTGTAGATCTTTCCAGGAGCTCCTGGATGTCACTGGCCCAACTGCGGATACTCACTGACCCTGCTGCTTTGGTGCCATCACCCCTCCCCCCTGCTTAGAGAATTCTCTACACCAGCCGCCGGGAGTCCTTCCCTCCCAGCACCCCCCTCTCTCCCCTGCTCCCCACTTCCCCCACCTCCCACCCCCATCCCCGTCCTTACAGCTCTCCCACCCACCCATCTCCTGATGTCCCTCATAGCCTCCGTCCCCTGCATCTATGTCTCACTGACCCCCAACCCTGCCCTCCCACCCCCACTAAACCTTTAAAACCTGAGTTCCACATGTCTCCCTGGCTCACATGGTGTTCCTGCGGCGGGCAGCCGGGCCTCCACCTTCCACCCAGAAACCCAGACACGCACTCCCCCGCTCGCAGCACCACGGGCAGGCTGGCCGGTGTCCTACTGGACTGTGGGCTGGGGGGTGGGCAGGGCCAGGCCACGTGGGTCTCGCTCATCCCTCTGTCCCCGGTGCTCAGCACACACAGAAGGCTCCTACTGGATACCTGTTGGACGGATGGGTGCGGGCAGGGCTGGTAGTGCTTCTGAGCAGGGCGCTTGGAGAGACGTGAATCCGGGCTCAGGGGCGGTGGCCCAGACCCAGGCTTTCCCTCAGAGCCTCCACCGCCCTGACGGCGCAGTGTGGCAGCCACTTTGTGGGGTGGCCGTGAGGTCTCGGGGGTGACGTGCTCTAGCGCTGGCCGCAGTGCCTGGTCCCGACATGTTGGAGGTGGTGGCGCTGTGCCCCCCACGGACCCGCCCGTCAGAGAACCCGACTGCCGAGTTTACAATTTGCAGACCAGAATTTCCCCCGTGACCCTGCGGGAGGTCCAGAAGTCCAAAATAAGTCTCCTCTCCTGAGCTATTTTTTGGACTGCTTGTTATTCATTCTCCCATTCACACATGTATTGAGCCCCTACAGTATGCAGCCAATCTGCTGGGCTGGGGATACAAAGGATGAAGATGGGGTGTCACTCTCAGAGACCTCTCTGTCTAGTGGGGGAGGCCGGCCCGTCTCCGGTGATGACCTTCCCAGGGTGTGGTGGACCCGAGGCTGACCGGGAGAGGGTGGGGGGAGGTAGGTGGGCATTCCAGGTGGGAGGATGGCAGGTGTGGGAGGTGAGTGTGGGCTGGCGTGTGGCCGGGTGGGGGCCCCGAGGACCCTGCGGGGCGGGGGGGCTGTGGAGGGGGCCGGGGCACAGGGTGCTCTGGGAGGGTGAGCTCTGATGTGGGTTCCTCAAGGCAGTGGCTGAGGGGCGACTTGGGTGACTGCACATTTGGGTCTGTCGTCTACCCTCTCGGCCATGGGTCCCTACAGCGGGAGGGCCTCCTCGTGGTGGACACAGGTTCCCACATCCCACACTAGTCACTAGTTTGCCCAGCACGCATTCACTATAAATAGCCAGGTTTTGACCAGAGAGAACATTCTGGGCACAGCAGAGCTGAAGTGGGGTGGGTGGGGGTGCTGGGAAGAACTCATTTTCCTGCAGGATGCCCCTCACCCTCCAGCCCAGATGGGGGAGATGGAGATGGATGGAGTGCTGGGGACCTGGGGGTAGGCAGATGGGCCGGGCTTAGGGGCCCTGGAAAGCCAAGGTGGATGGTTTGGGTGTAATGGAGGAAGAAGGGCATGCACAGAGCTCAGGTGGAGAAGACGCAGCTTTGAAGGGCTGGTCACAGAAATTCAGGCACCGTGCTGGGCTTGGAACCCAGTGGGTGACAACGGTTACCACCCGGAGGCTGATGGAGCCCGCTGTTCATATTGTCGGCAAGGCCTGGAGGGCGGTGCGGCCCCATTTTACAGACGGGAAGACAGACACTCAGGGCCACTGGGCCGTAAGGTGGGGAGCTGAGAGCCCAGGCCTGCAGCCTGGCTCCCGGGTCTACACCCTTACCCACCCAGCTCTGCCGCGAGGAAGGGTGAGAGCAGCAGAAATGAGTGGCCTGAGAGGCTAGAAGACCAGTTGTCACCGTGGCCTGATACACTGGACGCGAGGAGTCATTGAGAGTCAGAATGGGCCCCGGTTTGTGGGGATATGACCGCACCCCCAGCAGAAATGGGATTGGTGGCTCAGTGGAGAGGCCTCTTAACATGCTCTGTGTTACTGACTACTTTTTTTTTTTTTAAGATTTTATTTATTTATTTGACAGAGAGAGACACAGTGAGAGAGGGAACACAAGCAGGGGGAGTGGGAGAGGGAGAAGCAGGCTCCCTGCAGAGCAGGGAACCCGATGCGGGACTCGATCCCAGGACCCTGGGATCATGACCTGAGCTGAAGGCAGTCGCTTAACCAACTGAGCCACCCAGGCGCCCTACTTTTTTTATTTTAATTGAGGTGAATTCCATATAGCCTAAAAGGGGCCATTCTGAAGTGAACAGTCCAGTTGCATTTATTAGTACATTCACAATGCTGTGTGACCCCCTCTACCTGCTTCCCAACATTTTCGTCGCCCAAACGGAAACCTCGTACCCGCCTAGCAGTCACTCCGCGTGCCTCCTCCCCCAGCCCCTGGCAGCCACCGGGCTGCCTTCTGTCTCTATGGATTTGCCTATTCTGGACATTTCCTATAAATGGAATCATCCACTCTGGGACCTTTTGTGTCTGGCTTCTGGCTAATTACGTTTGGCATGGAAGATTGCAGTGTTTCCTGAATAGAAGCTGGATTTCCCTTCCTGGCTCACTTGGGGGCCACTTGGAGGCGGGGACAGCTCCGTTCAGACGGCTTGTCTGAAATGCTCGCCTTGAGCTGTAAGCACCTGCCTTCCTCCCCGTATCCATCACCGCCGAAGGCCCGGCCACTATCCTCCTGCTGATGGCCATCTTTTTCATTGTTTTAAACTTTTTCCTTTTAAAATGAACATCTCATGATGTCCACTCCCTTCTTGAGGCCCGTCAACAGCGATGCTGCTCTTAGGGAAAATTCCCAAACCCGTGACATGGCCTTCAGGGCATGACCTTGTCTCAGGCTCACTTGGTGTCGCCACCCCCCATCTGGATCAGCAATGCCACATGTGTCCCCACGTGGACTGGCTCTGTGGCTGGGGGTCAGTAACTCATGGAGCTTCTTCTCTCCCAGGCCACATTTGCTCTGTGTCCACCCTTGACTGGGTCAGCGGCACCCCGGCCGTTGACTCTTGGGGGCCCCCTCAGAGCCATGGTGCCATCACTGTGGATGGGGTGGGGGGACAGTTTGTAGAAAGGACACCGCTGGGTTGCTCCCCCGCACGGGAGAAGACCCGAGCTGTCACACCTCAGGCGATGTTGGCTCTTTCCTTGTCGGAACCCCCGACGACTTTTCCCCCGCCTTTTCTCACCCGTTCTCTGGCTAACGTTTCAGTGAGGCTGTCTTGACTCCTGTCTGCTCGGAGTCGGATTCTTTCAGAAACAGTGTGAGCATGATGAGATGCTTGCCGTGTGTCAGGCACTGTTCTTGCTGCTGTGGCTGGATTCCTAAGGCTTCAAACAACCCGAGGAGTCCGGTCTGACCTCCCCCTTTCCAGATGAGGGGAGTGAACTTCCGAGACGTTTTCTGAGTCGCTGGAGGGGACACGGCCGCGTGGATGTTAAAAGGCTGGCCTGATTCCACAGTCTGGGCTCTCTCGACTGTGACTGATGCACACATGGGGGTCATTTACCGCTGCTTATCGCCAGGCCTAACGCTGGAGGCGTGCGAAGCAGCCCGAGGCCCTCAGGAGTCTGATGGAGCAGGTGTGGGCAGGAAACGCCAGCTGACGGTCAGGTGTGCTGGGCAGGAGGGTCTGTGCTAGGCTGGCGGGCGGGGTCTCGTGGTGGGGGGGCAGGGAGGTAGAGTGACCCCAAGGAGGAGGGACTGGCCATTAGGAGGATCACGGGAAGGCTGCTATGTATCGGGGAGGCCTGGAATGCCAGGCATCGGGGTGGATAGGAGGTGTCCTTGCATCCCTTCCCTGCCCCATTCACCCCAAAAGCTATTCCTAAGAGGCAAGGATAAACTAGAAATTGTTGTCTCCATCTGCCTCCGCCTCCTTCATGGAACACATGGAACTCCTCTTAGGAGTCCAAATCAAGCCCCTAGTCCTTTTCCTGGACACGCTGGGGGCTCTCCCGGCAGACCATTCACCATCGGCAGTTTGGCTGCAGGGCTGACCAAGGCTGGGGTTTTTGGCTGGGATGGTGCTGCACCTGTGGACTGAACCTCTCCTGGGGTGAGAGAATGGGGAGGTTCTTTGAAGCTCCTGCACCTGCCAGAGCTAACTTCCCGCATTGGAAGGCCACACAGGCAATGGGCCACGTTGGTGGGATCTGCCTGCTAGGCTGATCCCAGGGAGCCTCATGGGATCCTGACATAAAACACAGGATTCAGAAGATGGCAGGGTGAGGGGCCCCGTGCCATGTTCTTGGGGCACCTACATGGATTTCTGGGGGAGAAGCCCCTGGACAGACCCAGAAGATCTGGGAATCAGAAGCCCTTTGCTTAATTACTCTGAAGTTGGGGGGCAGGGGGAGATCTGTGAGGGTTTTTCTTGTCCGAGGGTCTTTGCAATTTGGAAATTTTGAGAAGCTCTAATGAGAAAAGTCACCTTGCCTTTGTGAAGCTTGGAAGAATCATTCTAAGGGGCAACACCAGTGTGAAATATGTTTAATTATGTATAAATTATATATAAATGTCAGGGTCTCTTTGAGCCAGCTTTCATCGTGTTTGGAGAAATGTGGTGTTCAGAAAGATAGGTATTTTCCCCCTCTCCTTCCAGACCTATCCCGTTGGGCCAAATTTGAGCTGTTTTGTATTTTGTATGTTTTGTCCTCCTGCCCCCACCCCATACCCCCCAGGGTTCTAGCAAGCCTGTCTTCCTCACCACTGTGTCACCCTTGGGGGTGTCTAGACATCTCAGGATAAAGGGTTTTTGTGTTTTGTTTTTAAAGATTTTATTTATTTATTTGACAGAGAGAGACACAGCGAGAGAGGGAACACAAGCAGGGGGAGTGGGAGAGGGAGAAGCAGGCTTCCTACTGAGCAGGGAGCCCGATGCAGGGCTCGATCCCAGGACCCTGAGATCACGTCCCCAGCCGAAGGCAGACGCTTAACAACTGAGCCACCCAGGTGCCCCATGGGTTTTGTTTTGTTTTTAAATTCCTTCATCATTCAGCCAACATTCACTGAATGCCCGAGCTGTCCAGGCTGTCACGGTGCCTACACCGAGGGAGATGCCCAGACAGCACCAACCCAGGCAACCATGTCTGAGCCGAGTCCTAAACTGAGACCGGGTCCCCCCATCCTTCAGGTGGCTCACCACCCCTGAGGTTTTGCTTTTTGCTGTCTGTGTTTACGTGCATTTTTTTTTAAAAGATTTTATTTATTTATTTGAGAGAGAGAATGAGATAGAGAGAGAGCATGAGAGGGGGAAGGGTCAGAAAGAGAAGCAGACTCCTTGCTGAGCAGGGAGCCCGATGCGGGACTCGATCCCGGGACTCCAGGATCATGACCTGAGCCGAAGGCAGTCGCTGAACCAACTGAGCCACCCAGGCGCCCTACGTGCATTTTTTAAATGGAAAACTTGGAGCACGTGCAGGTGCAGAGACTGGCCTCATGAGCCCCACATGTCCATGACCCAGCGCAATGGTACCACTGTTCATGTGTCTCTTTACTGTGCACGGGACACCCTCCTGTCTGGAAAGGTCCTGCTCAGGGGATAACATTGAAGCCCCAGAAAAGGCCAGACGGGGCTCTCGTGCCTTGGATGCCACATCCCCTGGGCCCTGGTTTCATGCAGAGCCTGGGCTGCCATGCCAGAATGGGAAGATGCGTCATTTGAACCAGAGCAGTCTGACTTTGATCTTTTTTTTTGAGGGGAGTAGGGTTCTGTGCGAGACTTAACTTTTGGGGAAAATTGAAATGAAAATAAGTTTGGGGGCCCCTGTCCTAGAAGCAGATTAGGGGCTGGTCTTCTATCTCCTTCTGTTGCCTTTGCCCTTCCCCCAAAACATTTTGGTGAACCGGCAGGAGTAGATCAAGGTCAATGTGGGGCCAGGCAGGATGGTCCTGCCCCGACTTGCTGGGTGTTGGGCACGAGATGTGACTTGATGCGCCACGTTTTGGGTGTCAGGGATGTGGCCTCTGTTTTCTTTCCGGGAAGGTGGGTTTGGAGTCATGGGGAACCAGATAAAAGAGCTGTGTTCAGGCGAAGTAGAAAGATGGAGCTGGCTTTCGCTGCCTGAGCCAGAGAATAAGCAAACACTGAGATACAGGAGCCCTTGTGATGGCCAAGTTTTTTCCTTGGTGTCCTTGTTCCCCCTGCGTTTTTAAAAAGACAAAGCAGGTAGAGCCCAACTTTTCTGGGTACTATAGTGGGATGCTGTCTCTTCAAGGCTCGGAGTGTATACAGTAGGAGCTAATGCAGGATTCTTTTTTTTTTTTTTTTTAATTTTATTTATTTATTTGAGAGAGAGAGAATGAGAGACAGAGAGCATGAGAGGGAGGAAGGTCAGAGGGAGAAGCAGACTCCCTGCCGAGCAGGGAGCCCGATGCGGGACTCGATCCCGGGACTCCAGGATCATGACCTGAGCCGAAGGCAGTCGCCCAACCAACTGAGCCACCCAGGCGCCCCATAATGCAGGATTCTTATTGAGGTAAAATTCACATGCCGTGCAGTTCACCCATTGTAAATGTCCACTCTGATGATTTTTAGTGACTGTATAGTTGGGCAGCCAGCAGCCCAGCCTTGAATTCATTTCTCGCTACCCAGCGCGCTCTGCAGGTGGGAACTGGGGTCCGGGGGGGCAGGGGGGGCGGGGTTGCAGTTTCTAGTCTTGTGAGCACCGGTAGCAATAGAGGTGGGACCGTTTTGGAGGTTTCTTGGGTAAGCAGCTCATGAGCTGCATTTTGTGAGGATCGGAGAGTCTCGCACTTTGTCATCTCCCTGACCGGCACAGTCCTGGAAAGCACCTGTTAAAGGCTGCCCAGGCAGAATTTGGGGCTGTTCGGAGGATACAAAGGGGAGGCGACCAGCAGTAGTGCATGCTGATTGCCCAAAGCCGGGCCAAGGCTGTGTATGTGTTTCCCCAGTGGACTGTGCACACTGACCACCTTTTCCTCCTGGGTTTAGACCAGTTTGCTTACTGTTTATTGAGCACTTACTATGTGTCAGTCACCATGCTTGGCACTTTCCATGCGTTAACTTATGTACTGCTCCCAAGAGCCCTGTTAAGTGGAGTTGATTATGCCCATTTTACAGATGGGAAAACTGAGGCCCAAAAAAGTCAAATAACTTGCCTGGGATCACACAGCCAGAAGTCAGAAGTCAGACTGGATGCAGACCCCGTCTGTGCTCTGAATCACTGCCCCACGAGGCCTCTGAGCATGTAGAGGCCCACGATCTAGTGGAATGGGGAGTGGGGTCAAAAGGCAGGAGCTATTGGGTCACCACACCGTGTTAAATTATGTGATTTGGGTGTGCCTGGGGTGCTCCGGAGGGATGAGACTTTTCTGGAGGAGAGAAGCCTTAGCCAGGCAAAGGAGAGGGCGCAGCAGGGGTGCCCAGGTATAGGAGGTGCCAGAGCACAGACTGGGTGAGAACTGGTTCCTGTCGGCCTGTCCCTGCTGCGTCTCGCTAGTCAGCCCTTAGCAGATGCTCAGCGGAGGCTGAATGAAGATGGGTTATTGGAGAGGCAAGAAACTGTAGATCCTGAATCTTGTGTTTTCCCCGTCAGGAGTGACCAAGACAACTTGAAAATGCCCTCAAATGCTCACTTGACATTTTCAACATCTCTGCTGGGCTGTGAGTAGATCTGGCTGTGTCCACTGAATCCTACCTCCCCTGCCCCCTCAAATAAACAAAACAAGTTGGCCAGCTGGGAGAATTGGGGGGGGCTTCCGGTTCTGCAAGCAGCCGTCCTGGAATCCCCGCTGAAGGGCCCACACCCCAGCATCTTGACCCCCACCACCCACTTTCTGCACGCCCAGGGCGGTGAGAGGCAAGAGTGAGGTTTTCTTTTGGTTCATAAGCAAAAGGAGAGGGAAGAAATTAGGGAAGTGAGGGCAGGACCCCGGACACTTGCTTCTGCTTGTTGTCTAGTAAGTCATGAAGGAATTTCAGACCATTGCTATCTCATCCCCAAGCTGCCCTAGGCCAGACTGGGATGGAGGTCTTCTTACATCGTCTTGTTTTTCTCCAAGAAAAATCAGCCCACAGAATCAGACTTTAATTACCTTCCCAAGGGACACTTCCTGTGGATATTTCTAGTGACAAGTGGCTGAGGTCATGCTCCTACATAAAATTAGGGTTTTAAACTGGGTCACAAACTCAGATGCCCCCAGGGGCCGGGAAGGAGGCGCAAACGAAGCACCCGCTCCCGAGCCCGAGCCCGAGCCCGGTGGAAGGCTATAGGGAGGGAGGAGGACTGTGGCAAAGCAGAGTGCGTGTGTCCTGGGTCAGGGAGTGGCCTCTCCTACCCAGGGCAGTGGAGTCCAGTGCACTGTAGTGTCCGTTTCTTTGTCCCCCTAAGAGAAGCCAGGAATCCAGGCAGTTTTTTTGTTTGTTTGTTTTTAATGTAGGCAAATAACTTAATGGTTGTTTGTTTGTTGTTGTTTTTTTTTTGAGACAGAGAGAGAGAGAGAACACAAGAGGGGGTAGGGTGAGAGGGAGAAGCAGACTCCCCACCGAGCAGGGAGCCCAATGCGGGACTCGATCCCAGGACTCCGGGATCATGACCTGAGCCAAAGGCAGTCGCTTAACCAACTGAGGCACCCAGGCACCCGGGTTTTTGTTTTTTAAAGAAACAACACAGAATACAATGTCTGAGCCCTCCCTGTACAGTGAGGAAGACAAGGCCAAGGAGCCCAGTGGGTCACGGAGCTTTGGGGCTCAGGAATCTGGGACTGGACCTGCGGGCGTCTGGCCTGGTCCCTCTCCACCTCCCCAGGCTGCCTCCTGGGTAAGGCAGCAGGGCTGGAAATCAAGTCAGCCAATTTCACTGCAGCAAGAGGGACAGAACCCGGAGGGACAGAGCCCTACAGCCGTCCTCCACCCACCGTAGCTCCTGATGAAAGGCACCTACGGCAGAGTCCCCACACATTGCTGCCTGTTGGCCGCCAGACCCAAAGCACGTCACCTAGATCGTCTCTTGTGATCCTGACAGTGCTTCTGGTAGGTTCTGTTGCCCCCATGTTACAGATGAGGAAACTGAGACCCGCAGGGGTTCAGCTCACTGGATGCAGTGGGATCTGATTCCTGAGCCAGGGCTTCTCATCGCCGAGTTTCACAAAGTGTAAGGAGCGCATTTCACCCTCGACCTGGTGCGAGCCGACGCGCCCTCGTGTTCGGCCGCGGCCAGGGCATCACCTGCAGTGTGGGGGACATCGGGCCACCCGCTCCCCTCCTGGACGGGAACCTCGAGAGCACGGGCGGGACCGCGGCGCTGCTCACAAGCTTGCTGACTAATTCCCTTTGCAAACGGTTCAGTTTCACATGCTTGAGTTTCCAGTAACTACGTGGGTGGATTTGTTTCATTTAAGGGGAAAACAAAACAAAACAAAACATGGAGGGGGTTTTCTTTCCCAAGAAGAGGACTCGCCAATTATGGGTTTAGTGCGTGCGGCTCTGGGCATCCCGGTGCGGTTCCACCGCCCGCGGGGCCTCTTGGCAGGCGGACTACGAAGGAGAAATTGCTTAGTCACGTACAAGCAGGGACCAGGTGCGGCAGGTCAGAGAGGTGCAGCGGCCCCGATGCTCTTCCCCACTCAGCCCTCTGGGCAGGGGGCGGGGGGTCGGTGCCAGGTGGGACAGCTGGCCTCACCCACCGTGGGGCACCCCCCCGGGGGACCTGGCCTGGGAAGGAGACACTCCCCAGCAGGCCCGGCCGCCTGCTTCAGGTGAGTTGGAGAGGGTGGTATGCCCAGGCACGTTAGAGGCCGTCCCCAGGGGACACAGGAGGGGTGGGCGTGGGTGGGCGTGGGTGTGTCTCCCCGCACAGGCGTGACCAGATAGTATTAGTATGCTGGTTTGCTGAGGGCACCGGCCGTGCAGGGCAGACATTTGTGTCGGCCTTGGGCAGGATCCTGGGGTCTCAGCTGTGCCAGGCGTGACCCCTTCAGCTGCTGGAGGGTGAGGGGGTGAAGGTTGTGGCAAAGGGGCTGATAGATGGAGGGGGTATTGGGGGTTCGGGGCAGTTGCTGTTTACCAAGAGATCAGGGACTGTTTGGGTTGGAGCCCATATGCGTCCCATGGCCTCAGGACACCAACGCAGCCCCGTGTGATGTCTCTGGTTCACGGGTTTCGCCTCTGGAGGAAGCCACCTTGGGAAGCCGTGTAGAGTCTGGGTGTGGGGGCTGGAGCAGTTACGAGCCTGGCTTGGGAGTCAGGTGGAGGTGGCTGGAGTCCTGCTCGGCTACCTGCGTCTGTGATCGGGGCCTCAGTTTCCTATCTGTGAAACGGGGGTGTAAGAGTACCCCATGGATGGAGTGTGTTGACATGGGTGAACTTAGGTGCTGTCCTTCCCATAACCGGGATTCAAGGCCTGAGGTGGGGTGCCTTCCTGCTCCAAGGGAACATGCCTCGGAATTTATGATCTTTAGTGCTGGCCTTTGAGAACTTGCTTGGTGTGCTTTCTGGAAGGGAAGAGGGCAAATAATACAGTTAACTCTCAAACAATATCCTGTTAGGCAGAGGGTCATGAAGGCAATGAGAGGTGAGCAAGTTCTAGAGTACTTAGCTGGGATTCAGAGTTTACTCTCAGCAGGCAAATCCAGGAAGGCTTCCTGGAGGAGGCGATGTTAAAGCTGAGCCTTAGGATGTGTAAGAACTGGAGAGGGAGAAGGAAGGGAAGAAGGGAAGAGATCTGTCACTGGCGGAAGAGGCTGTCCGTATCCCACACCACCAGGAGCGCAGATGGTGCCCAGTGTGTAGTAAGTGCTTAATAAATACTCTCAAGATCAAGGGCTCCGGTATTTCTAGTTTAGGTATTTGGGAACCTATTTTTATAGTTCTCTTTTTAATAGATGTGGAAACTCAGGCTCCAAGAGGCCAGGTAATTTGTCTGGGATCCAGACTGGAAGCTAGAATCAAAACTCATGGCCTTCCCAGGGCGAGGGCTGAGGGGTGGAGGGTCTGCGTGTGTGTGTGTACATGGGAGGGGGATCTTCACATCACCAGGTGGGAAAAGACCGTTTCAAAGCCACATGTAACTGATTTCCTGTGGCAGGGGAGCCCCTGCAGTTCCACAGGCTTCTTGAATGGGTGCCTTTTATTCTTCATCGACCCTCCCTTCATCCCACACGTTGGCCAAAGGCCTCTGTGTGCCGGGCTCTGTTCTGCCCTGGTTGCTGAGTGGGGCATGCGGACGGCAAACACAGACACGGGCCGGGACCGAAGGGGAGTCCTGCCCCTGTGTCCTTGCCCTCGTTGGGTTTTTAAGCCCATGCTATTCTGGAACTTTCCAGTACCCTGGGGGCCTGCCCTGGAGAGCCCAGGCTGGGTGAGACGGGGTGACTGGGCGTCCCCCAGGAGCCAGGGGAAGCGGGGTGGCTGGGCTCGGCCCCTGACAGCCAGGTGGGGACCACAGGAAGCCCGTGCACTCACTCCCTTTCCGGGCAGGTTGGGGAGACGTGGCGTTTGTTCTGGGAAGCTGTGGCGTGGGGAGGGATGGCGTTTCCTGTGGTCTGCTGGGGGAGGGGCTGTGGGCCTGGGCTGCCGGCGGGCGAGGGGCGAAGGTGGGCGAGGGCACTGGGGCCACGGCCGCCGTGCAGAGCGGGGGGCTCCGCCACCCCCCTCTGGTTGCTCTCCGGCTGCCCGGCCCTCCAGGTTGCCGCAGGGGTGGGGGGCGACAGGGGTGGGAACGAGGACAGGGTCCTGCCCCCGTGGCCCACGGGGCGCCCCTGCCACGCACCTTCCAACCTCCGCTCTCAGGCTCCCTGTGCCCTGGGAAGACCATGAGGTTGGATGCTGGCTTCTGACCTGGAACCTTTTTGAGTCTCACGTTCTGCATCTGTAAAAACTCACCTTGCAGAGTCGCCGCAGGGGCTCCACGAAGCTCGTGGGGTGGCTGCCCCGTGGACAGTTGTCTGCTTCATTCAGAGAATTGTTCCCTGGCGCGTGCGCCATCCGGGGGGCTCACCCCGTTCCGTGCAGGCTGGGGACGCAGCCGGACGAGGCAGGCGCCTGCCCCGGAGGATTTGCCGTCTGTGGTGGGGACGGCCACTTGAGCTGTAATTACAACACGGTGTGACTGGTGCAGGGAGAGCTAATAGGAGGGCCCCCTGGCCCAGGAACCCAGCCTTGGGGAGGGTCGTCCTGTGGCAAGCCCTAAGGAGTAGGTAAGGACGGAGAGGTGGGAGCCGGGGGGCAGCGTGGGGAGCCCAGGAACACCACGCGGGCTGCAGGTCGGTGTGTGGACCTGGCGGGCTGGCCAGAAAGGAGGCGGACGGAGGCCGGGCCTCGTGTTGTTCACCTTGCCCGTGGAACACGCCCCCCGCCCCTACCAGATGGGGGCTTCACCTCACACGCTACCCCCCATCTGGGGCCTTGAAGTGCAAGGACAGGAGGAGAGGTCAGCAGGAGGGATGAAGAGAGTCCCGGGGGCCCTCCTGCTCCACCCCCTCCCTGGGACCCCACTGAATTGAGTTGAGGAGGAGGCGGAGACCGTCTTGGGTCAGAGGCTGCGTGAAGCCGCCTGGCCTGCAGGGCTCATGTGGAGTGGGGAAATGGGGCAGAGGGGGAATTGGATTGGGGCGCCAGGGTGTGATGGGTTTCGTGTGGCTCTGAGGTGTGGGATCCTTCCAGTCCCAGGTGTGGCTGGTGTGGTTTCGGTGGGGGAGTGATGTGCATAGGGCCCCCTCTCGAAGGGTGGGGCTTCAATATCACTGCCCAGCCTGGTGGTTAGAGACAGGTTAGCCCATTTTGAGAGAGCTCCGGAGTCCATACCCACTGGTCCTGTGGTTGCTTGAACTGCTGGCCTTGGGTGGGAAGCCTGTCCCCAAGCCTCCAGCCCCAGACTTCCTGGGAGGACCCTGGCTGGGTCTGGCCCTGGGCTGGCCACCTGCCTGCCTGCTCCTGGGGTCAGAGGCAGGACACTCTCCTTTTCCAAAACGTGGAGGGGAATCTGGACTTTCAGTCCCCCTGGGTCAAATGACTTCTCTTGTGACAGCCAGACTCACCTGCTCAGGACAGGGCCAGAGCCCCCTGCCAGGGATCCCAGATGTCCAGGCTGGTGTCTCTTTCTCGCTGTTTCTGGGCACCTCCCACCCCCCACTTTGGTTTCTTTTGGCCTCCCTCTTTGATTTTCACAGCAGAAACTCCTTCTGCAAATATTTACTGAGCACCCGCCATGTGCCAGCCATTGTTTTAGACCCGAGGGTGATAATCAACCATTGTTGTCTCTGGGGCGAGGGCCGCCCTCTGTGTGGCGGGAGCATCTCTATCTTGTGGGTCTACTTGCAACACCTCCACCCCCCACCCCCGCTGGGCTTTAAGCTCCTCTCACCTGTCCTCCCCATTGCCCTTTACAGATGTGGGTATCCCTGCTCCCTTGTCTAGCAGGTCTTGGAAGGTCCTAGAGAGCCAGGAGACCCCTTTGCATCTTGTTGTTCCAGAGCACTCGATTGATGGGGCATCTTGTACCCAGTGGGTTTGCCTGGTGTTCCCAATTTATTCCTTGACCCTCGGAGGAAGCATGTACCCACCCCCTTCCACTTTGCGAGTATTTCAGGCAGTGGAGCAGGAGAAATGGCTCACCCCACGTCACTGAGGGGGCTGGTGATAGGGAGCTGGGGCTGGTCTCCATGCTCAGTGCCCATCCTGGGGGCTTGTGAGGAAGCCGGGAGGCACTGCACCGTGGGGTCTTGAGAGGTGTGGTGGGAGTCACTGAAACTCCCCCCAGGGCAGACACCTTGGTCCTAGCACCGTGGCTGGGACGCCACGAGGGCTCAGTGGGAACTTGTCGAATGAATAAATGAACGAGCTAGCTGACCTTTTCACCAACAACTGAGAAGTCAGCGTCTTTAATCCAAACAGCTCATATTCCGAGGTTGCCTGTGGCTGTCTGTCTGTCTCCGTGAGGGCAGGGGCTCTGTCTACCTCGTTTGGCAGCCCGGGTGCCTGAGACAGTGCCTGGCACATGCAGGACTGAATGGGCCGATTGTTTTTCAGACTTGGCTTGATCCCGGCTGTGGGGCTGACCACACCCCCAGGCGGCTGCCCCCCACTCCAGCTGATCATGACCTTCCTTTTGAAGGTGCCCTGGAGGATGGGCTCTGTGTCTCTTATTTCTTTGGGGGCGGATTTTTCATTTATGTCGCTGGTGGTTTTGAGGCCATACCTGCTCTCGTGGCTGGTTGAGGTGGGATGGAATTATGGGATGCTCTGCTCATGAAAGGCTGGTGTGACTGGGAGGGGTCACCCCCCCAGGCTCCAACAGAAGACCCTCTCCCCCTTTAAAACAGGCATCTTCTCCTCTGCTCCGTTCACATCTCGGACTCCCTGAGTCTCTGACCCACTCCTGAGGCCAAGGCAAGGGACACACTTTGGCTGAACAAGGCATCAGTGTGCCTACAGGTGCTGGAAACAGCCCTGTCCCCCTTGGAACCTTCTCCTCTGACCCCCCACCCCCACACTTGACAAAAGCCCTTAAACCTTTCTAGTTCAGTCTGTGGAGGCATCCCAGGTGGTTTGCATTCCTAGGGCTTAGCCAATGCTCTAAGCATGTGTGTGGTGGAATTTCCAAATATCCTGGATGGCACAGGGTGTCCTCCAAGCCCCAGCGGGGGGAGAGAGCAGACCCCGTGTGACTTTTGCATGCATGCCCTGACCTCTGGCCATCGCCTTGGTACCTGCCGGGGAGGTGTCTGGGCAGCTCGGCTCTGCAGACCTTTGGGGAACACTTACTATTCGGCCAAACGTGGGTAGGAGGGCTGCTGGAGCCGTGAGGAGCCGTGAGGGAGGCAGTACTATGGCAGCTTAGTACTATGTACTAAGTACAGCTTAGTACTGTACTTGATCACCTCTGAGACCCACAGAGAGGAAGGGTCACCTTTTTTTTTTTTTAATAAGCTGCCGACGGTCACCGGACCCTGCCGTGGACTCCAGGACCAGCCTGATCTGGGTGATGTTAACCGTGAGTCATCCTGAGTCATGAGAGACAGGATGGGGGCACGGGACTGGCCAGAGGCACGGTCGGGTTCAAGGGGGAGGTTCGTTCAGCTGCAGTGGGTAACCCGGGTGGCAGTTCCGGGCAGAGTGGGGCCGGGGAGTGAACGACAGCAACAGCGAGGTCTGTGCCCGCCGGGTGTGGTCACAGCTGGGCTCTGCAGCCTCCAGCCCAATCACAGAGCAGCCACGAGGTGTCTGTTGTGCAGGACAGGGCCATCCTGGGTGCCGCATACCTGGGAATAGCGGTGGGTAGGGGCTTTGAGCTCCCATCCTATGCGGGAGGGATGCGGTAGCTCTTTAGTAATGACCCAGATCCCTGGGACTTAGTCCCTGGTGCCTGAGCTCCTTCTTTGCCTTGGACCCGTCTCTGTGGCTTCCCTTTCAGGAGCACTTGGTACGAACCAGGCACCGGGACGCGTGTGCGCCGACATCGCCTAACCCTGGAACCTTACCCCTGTGACACAGATAGAGTTCTTGGCCTCGTTTTGCAGATGGGGAAACGGAGGACCAGAACATCTCAGGTCCTCGCTGGGGAAGGGGCAGAGCTGGGATTTGAACCCATCTCTGATGTTCACAGGTTTTCCATAGATTTGCGTTGGTTTTTCCTCCCCAGTTCGAATGGTGACCTGACCAAGTCCTGACTGATGGTTGAATGAGAGCAGGTGTCTATGACTGAGGCCCAGGGTGACGAGTGTTCCTCAAAGCTGTATGAGAAATGGTGTAATTCTTGGGGAGAGGTGTGCTTACAGGGTCCTGGGCCAACATTCTGGGGAGGCCAGGACCACCTCTGGTTCCACCAAGGCTGAAAACTGGCAGAATATTCCAGAGGGCCAGGAGAACCAGAGCAAGGTGGCAGGTCGTTGTGCTGTGGTCAGCCCTGCTCTCGCCACTCCGATGGTCAGCAGGAGGTGGAGGTGCAGCTGTGGGGACCCCTGTGATGGGCGGGGAGTGCCGTGTTGGACCATCAGACACCTCCAGCCCCCCCACCCCAGCCCCCTTTCCTTTGTCGTCTGACTGCGTCAAACGTCTGGGCTTGCAGGGAGGTTCCTGAATGGGCCTTGGAAATAGGTCACTCCCTTCCCGTGCTGCCGGCACTGACCCCCATGTGACCTTCCCCGTGGTGACAGTGTCTGGCTGTCCCTCTTTGATGCTGTCTGTGGAGGGGCTGCGAATGTCTGGGGGCAAGGTGCCCCGCCCTACCCCACCCCACCCCTGCTCTGGCCTCCGAGGACCTCACCACCTCAGCAGCCCCTCCTCCCCTCTGCCATACTGGAAAGGGGAAATCCACACTCCTGACCCTCTGTCTGAGCATCCGACCTTTTCCTCTCCATGAAGTGCCCCGGCTGGGCTGGCGGCTCTGACCGTCTGGATGGAACAGACCAGTTCCTGCTGGGCTGGAGCTGACAGGGATGGGCGGCTCCACCAGGCCCCTCTCTGGCCCTCCAGCCCCTCTGCCTAGTGCTCAGCAGTGGACGTTCCTTCCAAAAAATCACTGGGGTTTTTCCATTTCACCCCCTGGCTGGCTTGGGGAGCCATCCCTCAGGGCCTGCAGGCGGAGATCACGGTGAATCTTGGAAGATGCTTCCACGTAGCCCGGGTGCCAAGGATGACCCCAAAGGTCCCTGCTCGACGTCTCCTGATGCCCAGAAGGCAGTGCTGGGCTGCGTTGCCCCCTCACCTGGGCCTGGGGCCCTGTCTGCCATGGAGGGCTTAACTTGGGCTTAATTTTTAGTCTTGGGATCCAGATGTGCACAAAGCAGAGAACGGAGAACACCAGACCCATCTCCCTTTGAGGAGGTGGTCTCTTTCTCACAGCTGGCTGCCTGCATCTTTGGGCGCCTAGGGCCCCGCTGGGCGGATTCTGGGCAAGTGGCCTTTGCAGATCCGGCCTCCATGAGACAAGGCTGTGTCCACACCACCGACGCTCCCGCTGGGCGTCCAGTGGGTGAGGAGTCAGGGTCTGCTGCGATGCTCACAGATGGGGGTGCCGTGCAGTGCGGGGCCTCGGAGCCGTGGGCTGTGGGCCTCCTCCCTTCCTTCCTCCCTGTGGCTGGTGGGAAGTTCGGGGGGAACTTTTCTGCAGGAAGGAGAACCAGGATACAGACCCCAGGGCAGGGGGTCACGTGCAGGCTCGATGCGCACCAGCCGGGGGTGGGGCACCTGAAATCCAGCTCCAGAATCCCTGGTTGCTCCATTCAGGGACAATTCCTGGGGGTTTTCTCTGTTTCTTTTTCCTACATTTTTTAGGGCATAGCTTTTATGCGTGCCAAAGCAGGGGACCAAATCCCGGTGGATAATCACGCCTTCATGCTTCTCTTAGCAAGTTGCAAGTTGATGTGTTCGATGCAGCTGGGATGGGCTTGGGTGGGCAGCACTTCGTTCTTTTCACCGTGTGGACCCACTGCGGGCGCGGGGCCGGCACACAGTGGGGCTGTGCATTCCCTCACGGCAACGAATTGTGTCCCGATTAGCTGTGGTCACATTTGCTGCCCTCCTCTGTGGCGGGTTCCACCGCCGTCCCATTGCTCACCGCGTAGTAGGTCCTCAGGGAGGTCTTGGTGGGGAACGTGGGTTGTGTTCGGTGCTGTTTGCACGTGCCTTGCCGTCCTCTGGTGTCTCTGGGCCCAGCCTCAGAAGGGTCCGCTTGGAAGGGCTTGGGTCCTGGACACTGTGTCCCCGACAGGGAGGCCAGACGGGTGGGGATGGGGCAAAGTTAAGACAAAGGCCTGGTTGTGCCCTCGGAGAAAACCCAAACCTGGTTTCCCTGAGGCTGGAACAGCCAGCGCCCGGCTGCCGTGTTCCCATAAAGGGAACTTTGTGTGTGGCTCCTGGCGGGAGGAGGAGGTGGCCAGCCCCTCCCAGCACCCAGCCTCCCCCCCCTCCCCCCGGGAACGGGTGTGACCGCCTGGAAGGCACAGCCCACTGTGATGATAACTCCTGCGATCCTTGACCTCTCTGAGCCGACACTGGCCAGACGGTCGCGTTTGGGACAATCGGCCTGTTCTCCCAGTGTCATGGGGCCAGCATTGTCGGATCCAGACCAGACACATTCCTTCTTGGAAACCCGAGTGGGTGGGGGCGGTAGGGGCGAGGCTGGGGTGGGAGGTGCCCTGTGAGCGGGTCTGTGCCAGGCGGGCAGTGGGGGGCGGTGGGGGGCTGCGGGAGTTCCGTCTGGAAGCCCAGCCACCTTCCAGCTGCTGCCCCTGAATGGAGGGCTTGTGTGGATCCTTGAAGTCGGGACCCCAGGGCTCAGCATATGGCAACTGACGGAGCCTGCTTCTGCTCCTGCTGCTGACTCGGGGTTTTCCAGGAAAGAACAGCGGGTGCAGGCTGAGGAAAGGGGCCAAGATTGTCTCCTGCTGCCTGGGCACTTGCCTGCCCTGCACACTAGGGATGGTTTGGGCTCTTTAGAGGTGAGCTCTTGCCATGTTTGGAGACTGGGTTCTCAAGGAATGAGGGGGCTGGAAGGCAAGTGGGGGCAGGGAAGCTGCAGATCCGTTGGGGGAAGGTTCCAGAGCCGATAGGGGACAGGGAGGGGGATGCCTGACTCCACCTTCCGGGAGGCGGTCCGTGTAGGTGGCATTTCTGTGGAGCTTGGCAATGTGGAAGGTGGCACCATAGAATGGAAGGAGCTGCTCACTCATTCTACAGGTATTCATTGAGCACCTGCTGTGTACCAGGCCCCGGAACATAGAGGTGAACAAGACACCTGCCCTTATGAAGCAAGTGTTCTCACTGGGAAACAGGTCTTAAGCAGATAACCAAGAATGTCATCGGAAGGTGCTGTGGGGAAGAGCTGAGTGGGGTACAAGGACAGGAGTGCTGGGGGCAGAGAACGTTTGCCATGTAAAGTAGAGTAGCTGGGGGGCACCTGGGTGGCTCAGTCATTAAAGCATCTGCCTTCGGCTCAGGTCATGATCCCAGGGTCCTGGGATCGAGCCCCACATTGGGCTCCCTGCTCAGTGGGAAGCCTGCTTCTCCCTCTCCCACTCCCCCTGCTTGTGTTCCTGTTCTCGCTATCTCTCTTTCTGTCAAATAAATAAATAAAATCTTAAAAAAAAAAAAAAGTAGCGTAGCTGGGAAAGGCCTCTGTGATGAGGCGACCTTCCAGTGGAGGTCTGGTGGAAGTGAGGGTATGGCCACCCGGGTACTCAGGCCCAGTGCACCTGGTACCATGCAGAGGGCTTGGGATGTGCAAAGGCCCAGAGGTAGGGGCTTGGCATGTGCCAGGAACAGCCAGAAGGCCAAGGAGGCAGGACAGAATGTGGAAGGGGAGAGGGGGTGCAGGAGGCTGGGCTGTGAGGTCCTACGGACCACTATGAGACACCTGCCTTTCAGCGGGGGGATCCACTGGAGAGTCTGGGCAGAGGAGGCTGGTGTTAAGGCCCAGGAGGGGACAGTGAGGTGGTAGGATGGCTGGGTTCTGGATGGATTGAGGGTAGGCCTGACGGGGTTTGCTCCTGGACAGGCTTGGATTTCTGCCCACCAGAAATTTTGTATATAACATGTCCATGGATAAGGTGCGCTCCTGTGAGGCCAGGTTGTTCCTTCCTCCTTCAGCTGACATTTATCTGGCACCTGCTGTGTGCCAAGCTCTGGACTGGGTGCTAGAGCAGCCTGGTCCCTGCTTCAAGGAGGGGAAGACAGGAAAGAACACCAGCCACAGTATCTCTCCCTGGAGCAAGCCAACCAACGGGCAGGGCTTGGGTGCTCAGCACATGTTCGAGAAACCGGTTAATGAATGGAAAGAACACACAGGTACTGAGAGGCACAGAGTAGGGGAGGAGGTCAGAAGGCTTTCCAGAGGGAACCTGAGTCTGGTTTCAAAGTCTCCGTGAAAAGAAGCCTGGTAACCCCAGGATGCTCGGGTGGAAGAAACAGTATGAGCAAAAAAGTGGTCTTCAAAAAGCTTGGCTTGTGAGTCGATTAGGACTTTCCCAGTTGCAAAGGACAGACAGCCCAGGTCTAAATAGCTTTAAGCAAAAAGCAACTGGTTTGCTGAACTGGATGAAGCAGCTCAAAAGTCAGGAGGTTTCAGGCATAGCTGGATCCAGAGGCTCAAACCCTGGCATCAGCAAGTGCCTCTTGCCCTTTAAGCATCTGCCTTCTTTCTTTCTGGCCTGGTTCTCAGAAGGTCATTTAAACCAAGGTGCCAGGATTGGTTCTGACTGGTCTGCACCCTCACTGTCACGGGGGTGGGTGATGCCCTGATGCAGTCGCCTGAGCCTGGGTGCCCACCCCTAGAGCCTGGAGTAGAGCAGGACCCCGGGAGCAGGGAGGGGGAGCCCTCCTAGACAGAATCGAGGTGCCGGCTGTGGGCAGAGGAGTCAGACCCCCACCCCAACTTGTTAGGGACCCCGTGCCTGTTTTCATCAGGTGGTTGTGTTTGTTTGGTGGGCGAGGCTGGTGGCAGGGAAGGATTGGGAATGAGGCCAGCAAGGTAGTCAGAACCAGGTCATGAGACGCTCTTATATGTGAGAGTTGGACCATTATTTTTGAGGAGGCCCTGTGCCTGGTACATCGTGGTCGCTCAGTACACCGCCTGTCTCACGGACGCCACCAGATGGTTCCACGCAGGGAAGCAGCATAGTGGGATGAGTGAGGCGGCACGGCGCAGGGCCTGGGCCGGGCTGGTGGCCGGCTGGGAGGGCGCGGGCAGTCCGGACCTCAGGAGCGGGCTCCGCGCACGGCCGGGGGTCAGGGGAGGCCCGCCCCTGCTCCTGCCTCCTCGGTGGCAGGCTCCCGTACTTGTCCTCACGCTCCTCTCCCTGGGAGGCCGTCGGGACCGATTCGGGTGGCAGAGCTGAAGCCCGGCATCCTCATCCTGGCGGCCCTCATCTTACCAGGGAGCTGTGGCCTTCGCTTCCCTCTTAGCTGCAGGCTGATGTTTGTGGCGGATGAGCAGGGTGTGTTTCTCGAAAAGCAGCCAGTTGCCCGGTGAGGCCAGGCCGCCTTTTCACTTGGGTGGCCCTGCTTCCTGGGCTGGCACTAAGCTCCCTGCGGTTGAATTTTTTGCTTCATAAAGCTCGAGGGAAGATGTATTTGTGTCCCCGCGTCTGCCCTGACTCCTCCCGGGAGAGAGAAGATGCTACAAGAGGTCTGGGGTTCCTGAGGTCAGAGTGCATTCTGTCGGTCCCCAGGGCTGTGGCTGGGCTGGCCCCTGGCATTGGAGAGGTCACGCGGAATGTCCCCCGTGGGGCTGAGTTTGTCCTTCCCTGCCTTTGGTCAGTGGGACTGTTGGCGCGCCTGCGATTTCCTGGGGAATGAGGCGTCACCCCGCGGGCCTGCTGGGGAAGACCTGGGTTTGGTCCCAACACTCCCCAAGGGCTGCTCAGGTCACTTTTCTGAGCTTGTGCCAGGGGGGCCACCAGACCACCCTGTGGGAGCCCCCGGAGCCCCCTGAAGTGCCCACAGAAGGTCAGTGGGTGGCATCCGAGTGGGCACCCCAAACCACCGCTTGAGCCAAGTGGCTAAGGCCGAGAAGGGGAGTGATGGGACCTCAGCTCCCCTGGGGTCACTGCCTGTGGCCCAGTGTATTCCTGGTGAGTGGGCTGGCCTGGGAGGACTGCAGCGGGAGCTGCCGGAGGCCCAGTGTGAGAACTGGGGGTAGGTCTGAGAACCCCTCGAAGCTGCCATGCCAGAGGAGACACCTCCCAGAAGGGAGCCTCAGGTTGCTCCCCGCCCCCGCTCGCCCACCATCTTCCCTCCCCAGCCTGGCAGAGGTGCGAACCCCAAGCTGGCTGTGTCCAAGGGGCTTTCCTCATTACTGCACTTCAGTCTGCGTTGGCTTAATTTGAAAGACTTATTGCCTCTGAGTCAAAACACAAAAATCCCCCTGGATGTGCCGCAGTGGCCGTGCTTGCTGTTGAGGGAGGGAGCTAGTGCGTTCTCTGGGTTGGGGGGGGTCCCTAATCCTTCGCTTCCTGCCTGCAGCCAGGTGGCTCCTGGGTTTGGAGACCCTGAGTTTCCCCCAACCCAGGGGTCCTCTGGGACAGGTGCTCAGGGTTGGGTGGGCAGCAGGATGATTGCTCGTCCTTTGATCAAGCCACTCCCCTTTGCTGGGAAAGAAGCCTAGCCCCCGACCTCAAAGCCTGAGCACCTGCGGGTGTTGGTGATGCTGGGAACCTTCAGCCTCCAGAGTGCCTCTCCTAAGATGGTCTGCCAGGGTGGGGGAAGAAATTCGTAGCTTGATTTTTTTTTAACCTCTTCCTGTTTAATTTCTATTTTTTTGATGTGTGTTTTCATAATGTATGTCATCTATTGATACAGAAACAAGTGAGTATCGTGTATGCATAATATATCTTTTGGGGGATATATGCTTAAAGGTTTGCTAATCTGGTGCATAACCAAAAAGGCTGGTACGTGGTGCTGTGAATGGGGCTCTGGTTTGTGAAGGGAGGGGGCATCCCCAGGGTCCAGAGAAGGCTGTGGTGGGAAAGCGGGCCTGGGAAGGTGCCCCGGGGAAGGAGGGCGTGGGTGGGGATGGCGTGGCACACAGCAGCATCCTGGCCCCGCTCTGTGCTTGGGCATCATGGGTCATCCCGTGCATGTGGATGTGGGGGCCTGGGCCTGGTGGAACGGGCCCTTGGAGGAATTTGGGGGAGAGGTTTGGTCCGTTTCTTCCATGGTAGACACCATTTCCTAAGGCCTAGACCAAGGGTCATCAAACTCTAAGAGCCAGATGGTAAATATTTAGGCTTTGTGGACCATGTGATCTCTCCATTGCAACTACTCATAGCGAGGAGGAAAGTAGCCAGAGATCGTATGTCAACAGAAGGGCATGGCTGTGTACCAATAAAACTTTATTGACAAAAACTGACAGTGGTCCCACTGGCCCATGGGTCATTGTTGGCCAAACCCCGGCCTGGATTAAGAGGATGGAGCCCAGCGTGGCTCACCCACCAAAAAGCAAGCCCCTGACCTTGCATTCACAAATGAGTACTCCAGCAAGATATGCTTGTGGGATTCGGGGGTATGGCGTGGACCCTGGAGAGAGTTTGCGGAGCTGGAGCAGGTAAATGTCCCTTTCCCTGACCTAGCAGAGCACCCCCAATTCCAGCACATTCTTGCACCAACTCCTCTAGAGCCAGACAATCATAGCAGCGGGAGGAGTCCGGGCCCTGCTCATCACAGAATCACAAAGCAGCGCTGCAAGATTCAGAGCCCTGCAAACCGGAGTGCCTGGCAGCGTTGTGGGAAAATGTGCCGCAGGAAGAATGTCCCCTTCTCTCAGGTACAGAAGCACCAGAGTTAACCAGCACCTGCCAGTGTCTGTCCTGTAGGACTTTCTCCGAGCCTTGAGGATGCTAATGGACTTTGTGACTCCAGGAGGAGTCCCATCTTTCCCCCAACTCGGAAGCGAGTTTTCCAGGGCTTTTAAGAACCTGTCCAGCCCCATTTGCTGAAAAGCCAATCTCCTTCGACGCTTTATTTTATAGCTGGAGAAACCTAAGGCCCATGGCGGTCGAATGTCTCACTCAGGTGACACAGAGGGCTGGGGATGGTGTCAGGATGGAGTTTCTGCTCGGTCACTTCCTTCCTGGCTCGGGAGAGCCATGGAGTTGAGGTGCCACCCCCTCGCCCTGATAGAGTCACAGATGCAGGCGTCCTGGGTTGTGCTTCTGGCCACGGTGACATGAAGACAGTTTTGTCCAGGGGGCACTGCGTCCATTCCTCTCTGGCTTTTCAGCTGGGACACTGGTGACATTACGGGGAGGATAACTTTTTGATGGGGGGGCTGTCCTTGCTCTGGAGGATATTTAGGGTACCAATGGGGCACCTCCCACCCCTGGTCATAGCCATGGCCACAGACATGGCCAAATGTCCCCTGCGGGGGGTGTAAAATCACCCCAGTTGAGAACCACTGCTCTTAGTTAAGCTAGTAAGCGTGGAACCTGCATTTTCTGGGATCGCTGATCGTGGTAGAAAGTTGTGCTGGCGCTCTGACCGAGGATAGGAGAATCCCCGGGGGGGCAGGGCGGTAAGGGAGGCATCCCAGGCAGGAAGCTAGAAGAGTCCTGAAGGTATAAGAATGTACGCGGGTGGTTCTGGGCTGCATTAGGGTTGGGTGCCACCAGCTGAGGGGTTCCTGGATGGGGAGACACAGCTGAAGAGGGAGGCAGAGGTGAAATCCGGAGTGGATGGAGGGCATGCACCCCGGGCAGAGGACTTCACGCCAGGGCAGGACGGAATGAGCTTACAGGCAGAGAGTGATGGAGTGTTCAGGAACGGCGACGTGGGACAGTGGGTGGGATGTAAGAGGAGGGCACGGAACAGTGGGGTGGAGAGTGTTCTGGAAGGTGAGCCTCACAGCCAACCAGAAAGCAGTGCTGGAGTCTGGGAGACCTCGGATGAACGGCCGGAAGGACAGTGAGCTTGGGTGTGGATGGGAGGGCTATGGACAACATTCTGTGGGTGGTGTCACTCTACAGACGTTTTCTTCCCAAAACTTTGGTGGTATGAAGCTTTTGGAGCCTTTCCCGGGACTGATTCCCAGAGGCTAGCGAGGAAAGTTGCCCTGAGTGACAGACAGCTGGTTCGGAGTGGCCCACGAGCGGGTGGCCACGTTTGTGCCGAGAAAGAGAAACCAGACGGCCTGCGTGGGTCTCACACCGCTGTCCTGGGTAGGCAGATAGCCTTTCTCACCAAAGTTTGTTGAACCATTGCTAGGTGTCTGAGTTAGGGCGGGGCATACACCAAGGTTCTTCACAGACTAACAAGTTCATGGAGAGGAAAGGGACTGCACCTTGTAGTTGGTGGGTTGGTGGGTTAGTTAGTTAGTTAGTTGTTGTTCTCAAGGTGATGTGGAACTTGCAGGGGATTCCGGAGAGTCACCTGGTTCTGTAGTGACAGCCTCCCAGGTAGGTGAGTGGGGTGACCTGACATTGGCAGGTGTGTGAGCCGAATGGGGGGCAGCAGGGCTGGGAAGAGCTGGGGAGAGTGAGCCTTTCTGTGACAAAGGGGGCTGAGGTGAGTGTGGAAACAACCTGTGGGGCCCAGCTCAGAAGTTTGGACTTGAGCCTACAGGCAGGATGGAGCCACCGAAGGCTTTAGAGTGAGGACGTCATGACAGACATCACGCACCTTTGAAGGAGATGGCATGTGCATATTGCTGGGGCCTTTTTCACAAGACGCTCCCAGGAGACCCAACTCGATCTGAATCAGCATTGCTTACAGTTGTCAGTTCTGCACAGAAAAAAGTCTGGGGTTTGGTGCTTTCAACCCTCATGCTTTTCTGTATGTAACTTTTTCCACCATGAAAATAGCTTTATTTTGCCTGCTTACAATGTGCACTCATTGTGAAGACTCTGAGTGATACGTGATACGTCAGTACAAAGAAGTACGATTCACCTGATCCTGAGGTCCCCACATGAACCTGCTGACGCCTGACCGTGCTGGGCTGATGAGACGCACACATTGGTATCTTCAGGCGGACACGTTAGGGAGCGTATTTCGCGTTTGCCTACGACCCGCTTCCCTTTTGTCTCTCTTATCCGCACCCCAAATTGATGGTAACCCGGAGCATGTCTTTCCAGCCTTCTTTTTTTTTTTCACGTTGCAGAGAAATCCGCATAATAAACTTTACCATCTGTCTTAGTCATCCTGGCTTTGCTATAAGAGAGTACCGCAGGCGGGGGGCTTAACCGGTTAGTAGACATGTCTCACGGTTCTGGAGGCTGGATGTCCGAGATCAGGATTCTGGCAGGTGGGAGCGGCGAGACCCTTCTCCTGGCCAGCACACAGCTGACTTACTGTATACTCACCTGGCGGAGAGATCAGTCATCCCTCCGGGGTTTCTTCTTAGAAGGGCACTAACCCCATTCATCGGGGCTCTCTGCCCTCTTGACCTCAGCACCTCCCAAAAGGCTGTTCTCCTCATATGATCACATTGGGGGTTAGGATTTCAACATACGCATTTCTGGGGGACGCACCCTGAGAGTCCAGAGCACATCTTAACCATTTTTAAGTGTATGGTTCCATAGCATTATGCACATTTACGGGGTTTTACATCCACTGGCAACATCCGTCTCTAGAACGCTTCATTTTGTAAAACTGAAACTCTGTCCTCATTAAACAACGACTCCCACACACACACACACACACACACACACACACACACACCCCAAACTCGGGCAGCCACCATTCTAATTTCTTTCTTTTTTCTTTTAAAAATTCAATTTTATTTCTCATTTTTATTTTAATTTTTTTTTAGATTTTTATTTATTTATTTATTTAACAGAGAGAGAGAGAGAGACAGCAAGAGAGGGAACACAAGCAGGGGGAGTGGGAGAGGGAGAAGCAGGCTCCTGGCCGAGCAGGGAGCCCAGTGCGAGGCTTAATCCCAGGACCAAGGGATCATGACCTGAGCCGAAGGCAGGCGCTTAACGACTGAGCCACCCAGGTGCCCCTAATTCTCATTTTTAAAAAGATTTCTTTATTTATTTGATAGAGAGTGGCGGGGGGAGGAGCAGAGGGAGAGAATCTTCAAGCAGGCTGCCCGCACGGGGCTCGATCTCATGACCCATGAGATCATGACCTGAGCTGAAACCAAGAGTCGGACGCTTCACCGACTGAGCCACCCAGGTGCCTCTATTTCTATTTTTTTTTAATTTTTTTTAAGTTTTATTTATTTATTTGAGAGAGAGATAGAGAGAGAGAGCATGAGCAGGGGAGTAGGGAGAAGCAGGCTCCCCATCAAGCAGGGAGCCCGATGCGGGGCTCGATCCCAGGATCCTGGAATCATGACCTAAGCCGAAGGCAGACACTTAACCAACTGAGCCGCCCAGGCACCCCTATTTCTAATTTATTTTTTAAGATTTTATTTATTTATTTGACAGAGAGACACACAGCGAGAGAGAGAATACAAGCAGGGGGAGTGGGAGAGGGAGAAGCAGGCTTCCCGCCAAGCAGGGAGCCCGATGCGGGGCTTGATCCCAGGACCTGGAATCATGACCTGAGCTGAAGGCAGATGCTTAACGACTGAGCCACCCAGGCGCCCCTCTAATTTTTAATATAAGCAAAAATTGTAACATTTTGAACCGTTTGTAGGGTTCAAATTTCCAAAGGTAGATAGTGGAAAGTCTCCCCCCATCGGCTCCTGTTCTGCAGACACCCCGGTCCCCTCCATAGAGCGTCAAGTATAGTCATTTTCTTGGGGAGGTGTCCATCCAGATCTGCTGTGCATATGTAACCATGCATGTAATATACTCTTTTCCTCTTTCTCCCTGAAATGGTGACACACCATATTATACTCTATGGTACTTTGCTTTAGAGAAATAGTCCTGGGGCTTATGTTGGGGCTCCCACACCCTTCCAGATCACTCTCTGCCATGCCCCGTGCTGCCCCCAGCCCTAGGGGCTGCACCAGTGGAACACCTTGAGGGTCTCCCTTTCCCTCTGGCTTCCGGCTGGGATCAGCAGGTGGGAAGCTCAGAGGGAGGGAGGAGAAGAGCGAAGTCGGGATGGACCCTGTGAGGTCCCTGTGAGGTCCCTCGCGCTGGCTGTGTCTGTCTATAGGCCTCTGCTGCCTTCCAGCATACCACCAGATTCTTCTGGAATACCTGTGCTTAGGTTGGAAGTTTGTCCTTTGGGCATGGGGTGGGTGAGAACCTGCTGTCCTAACCCCCCGATGGCAGCAGTCTCCCCTTCTGGACTCCTTCCTGCCTGTTGACGCTTTTTTTTTTTAATAGAATAGCTTTTTAAAAAATCATTTTTAAAATTTATTTATTTTTCATCATGGAAGTGTTCTCTGTTATCCCCATTCCCCGCCCCCACCCCACTGCCATTCTCCTTTCTGTCCCTAAGAATCCGACTCCTCTGGAAACCTCGGGTAAGTGGAATCATACAATCCTCGTCTTTTTATGTCTGGTTTATTTCACTTAGCATCCCGTCCTCAAGCGCCATACGCACTCCAGCGTGCGACAGGTTTTCCTTCCTTTTTAAGGCTGAATAGTGCTCCGTTGTGTGCGTGTCCCACGTTTCGATTCTCCGTTCACCCATCAAGGGATGCTCATGTTGCTTCCACTTTTTAGCTCTGTGAACAATGCTGCCGTTAACACAGGTGTGTAAGTGTCTGTTTGAGACCCTGTCGTCAATTGTTTTGGGTATATCACCAGAAGTGGGGTTGCTTGGTTGTCCGGTAAATCTGTTTTTAGTTTTCTGGAGGAACCGCAATACGGTTTTCTACAAGAGCTTCACCACGTTTACATTCCCACCAAGATGGTACAGGGGTTCCAATTCTCCACATCCTTTCCAACAATGTTATCTTCTAGTTGTTTTTACTTTAACATAACCCTTTTGTTGAAGTTGTTAAGACACCCCAGAGAGCTCCACACCTCCCTGCCTGCCCATTATCTTTGGGGACAGCATTCTTTCGTTAAAACGGGTTCGCCTTCTATATTCCCCATTGCTCTTCTCTCTAAAGGCACGTGGAAATGCCTCCAGGATCACTGGTATGGGTCTACCTTGTTTTTTTTAATTTTCATTTTTTATTTAAATTCAATTTAGTGGGCGCCTGGGTGGCTCAGTTGGTTAAGCGACTGCCTTCGGCTCAGGTCATGATCCTGGAGTCCCGGGATCGAGTCCCGCATCGGGCTCCCTGCTCAGCAGGGAGTCTGCTTCTCCCTCTGACCCTCCCCCCTCTTGTGTGCTCTCTCTCTCTCTCTCTCTCTCAAATAATGAATAAATAAAATCTTTAAAATAAATAAATAAATAAATAAATTCAATTTAGTTAACATACAGTGTATTATTAGTTTCAGGGGTAGAGTTCAGTGACTCATCAGTTGAACAGAACACCCAGTGCTCATTCCATCACATGCCCTCCTTCATGCCCATCACCCAGTTACCCCATCCCCCCAGCCCCTCCCCTCCAGCAACCCTCAAGTTTGTTTCCTGTGGTTTATATCCCTTTCTACTTTCATCTTATTTTATTTTTCCTTCCCTTCCTCCATGTTCATTTGTTTGTTTCTTAAATTCCACATATCAGTGAAATCCTATGATACTTGTGTTTCTCTGATTGACTTATTTCGCTTAGCATAATACCCTCCAGCTCCATCCACTACATTACAAATGGCAAGATTTCATATTTTTGATGGCTGAGTAGTATTCCATTGTATATATAGACCACATCTTCTTTATCCATTCCGCTGCCGATGGACATCTGGGCTCTCTCCATAGTTTGGCAATTGTGGACATTGCTGCTATGAACATTGGGGTGCAGGTGTCCCTCCGGATCACTATTTTTGTATCCTTTGGATAAATGCCTGGCTGTGCAATTGCTGGGTTGTAGGGTAAACCTTATTTTTTAAATTGCTGCGCAGTGGCTCATGGTACCGATGTGCCGGGGTTGTCCACTTGATGACACGTCCATCAAGGACAATACACCTAATTTGGGGCAGCAGACAATGGCAGTGCTTCTGTAGTAAACACCCCACGCACACAGCCTGAGTATGGGCGCTTTCACTCTTATGGGCGCAAGCCCCAGGAGTGTAATTGCTGGGATGATTTCGGTTTCGATTTTGTCTCCCCAAAGCTGTGCCAGTTCAGACCACACTGGCCACATGGATATCCTCTCCTCTCTCCCCACCAGGAGTAGGCATGATTTCTGCATTGACTGTGTAGAAACCTGGGGGTACAAACTGATAGCTCATTATTACTTCAGTTCTGTGTGTCTCTGCCTACCAGGGAGGTCGGGCATCTCTTCATACAAGTGTATTTGCCATTTGCATTTACCTTTTCCCCCGAATTGCCTATTCAAGTCCTCTGGCCATTTGACCATTGTGCAGGAAAAGGACCAGAAACAAGTGTGGCAAACTGTTGACAGCTGTTCATTTTAGGTGTTGAAAATACGTGCCCCTTGTATACATTTTTGAATTACAAATTTTCAAAATGAAGAAAGCCATTGAAATGAGAGCTAAACGGGAGACTGGTTGTGTGGGCTGGATCGGAGAGACATGGTAGGCAGGGAGGCCAGTCTGGGGACTCTTGCGGTCGCCTTGCCGGTGATGGTGACTTAAACATGAGCGTGGGGACAGATTGGAGCAATTATGGGGGGAAGGAGTTTACACCATTTGGTGCCAATGTGGGAAGCCAAGAAGAAGAAGAGTCCAGAGAAGTGTGAGGGGTTTGAATCTGGGTGACCGATGGGGAGGATGAGGGCAGAAATTGGCAAAGATGTGGAGGCTGGGAGGGACCCACGTCTGAGTCAGGGTGGGGAGGGGGCAGCTGCGTGGGGCGGGGGCAGGGTTGCCATTAGAGTGATACTATTTGCTGGATGTGTCAAGGTCAAGGGGAGATGCTCCCTAGAGGCGGGAGAGCAGAGGACCCCAGGGAGGGAGGGACCGTCAAGAACATGTGCGTTTAAGGGGCAGGAGGAAGAACCGGCAGGGAAGCTGGGGTGGGAGCCTCGCCGAGCAGGAAACCAGTGTTTCAAGGTCAAGGTCGTGGCCGGTATTTTCACACGCGGTTGAGAGGCAGAGAAGATGCTGTTTGGGGCTCGATTTATTGATGAGGACGTCATGACTTTAGAAGAGCACTTTCCTGAAGCGGCTGGGGCCCGAAGTCAGCATGTTAGATTCTGTAGCCTGAGCGCTCGGAGGGTGACAGAGGCCACAGGAAGTGTGGGTGGTGGCAGGAGAGGGCAACGAGTCCATGCGGCACCCTGGGCCGGTGGCGCTACACTCAGCTTCTGTGCTCTTGAGCCGGGAGCGAGGACCGAGCCGCCCTTGCAGCCCATGCGGGGCGCCAGCCACCCCAGGTGTCTCGCAGGCCCCTAGTCCAGGGCGGAATCTGCCGGAAGCCGCCTTCCTGTGAGAACCTCAAGAACCTCAGTCTCCTTGTTTCAGCGTCTGTTCCCAGAGCGGCCCCGAGGGACCAGGGGAGACATGAGTCATTTCCTGGACAGCAACCTGTCCCAGCTTCTTAGCCATTTTGGGCTCGGCCTTCCATAAATTATCTTCCTTTTCAAGCCCACTTGTAGCTCCTACCAGTCCTGCCTCCCTGTCAGGTTTGTGAGGCACCCACGGTGTGAAATAGCAGGTGAGCCCCCACCCCGGCCCCCTGGCTCCCCAGACCCCCACACGGCCTGGGCCCAGAAGCGGCCTGCCAGTAGCCAAGCCCTTCTTTTCCTTATTCTGAGAGGAAGGGAGGTTGGCAGAGAGGTCTAAGGAGCCCGTTAGCCAAATAAATGGTGACATTCTATCTCTGCTTGGGCCGATTTCCCCCTCCGGCTTGGCTCCTGGGAAAACAGCTCCATGTGTGGACAGCCTTGGCCACGGTTGGCTGAGGGAGGCGGGTGGGGCGCGGCCAGGGCGGGCTGGCCACACGCCTTCGCCTTGTTCAGCATTTGTTCTAGTAGCTCAGGGTGGAGGGACCCTGCTTTCCTCACTTAATTTTCCTATGCCTCAGGTTTTTCTTATTTTCATACAAGACAAAGCATTTTTTAAAAGATTTATTTTATTTATTTGAGAGAGAGAGAGAGAGTGCACGTGCACAGAGGGGAGGGGCAGAGGGAAAGGGAGAGAGAGAATCCCAAGCAGACTCCCCAGCCGGCGCAGAGCCCAAAGCGGGGCTTGATCCCATGACCCCGAGATCATGACCCAAGCCAAAAATCAAGAGCCGGACACTTCACCAACTGAGCCACTCAGGTGCCTCTAAAGTATACATAACATAAAATTTATTGTTTTCACTACTTTTAAGTGCACAGTTCAATGGCATCAAGCACATTCGCCCTGCTGTGCAACCCTCGCCACCATCCACCCGCGGAACTGTCTCGTCTTCCCCAGCTGAAACTCTGTCCCCATGAGACACAAACTCCCCTTCCCGTTCTGCAGCCCCTGCGCCCACCATTGCACTTCCCGGCCATGAATCTGACCACTCTAGGGGCCTCATAGAAGTGGGGTCATCGGTAGTTGTCTTTTTGTGACTGGCTTCTTTCACTGAGCATTGTGTCCTCAAGGTTCATCCGTGTTACAGCACGTGTCAGAACGACCTTCCTTTTTAGGGCTGAATACTGTTCCATTGTGTGGATCTTCCACACTTCACTTCTCCGTTCATTTGTCCGTGGACACTTGGCTTGCTTCTACCATTTAGCTGTTGTGAATAGTGCTTCTGTGCACATCGCTGTGCAAATATCTGCTCGAGACCCTGCTTTCGATTCTTTTGAGCATATGCCCAGCAGTGGAGTTGCTGGGTTGAATGTTACTGGTAATTTTGTTTCATTTTTTGAGGATGCCCCATACTATCTATCACAGCAGCAATACCCTTTAACAAAATGAAGCATTTTGACTGGGTGGTCTTTAAGATCTCTTTGTGCTTTAAAAGAAGGTGGTGGCTCTCTGGTTCTGTGGTCAGTGGCTGGAAGATGATCTTTGGAGTTTGGATTTGACCACCGATCATGTGACCAATAATTATTATGCCACCTAATGCATTAATATGTGTCAAGGGCAAAGTGCCTCAAAGTGTCCCCCTCGTGGTGAGGTCTGTGTGAATATCTGGTACTGTTTGAGTTGAGGACCCACTGTGTGCTGGGAAATGTTGGCCTCTTCACATATATTACTGTCTTTGCTTCTCTTCGCCCTCTTGCAGGCTACGTATTCACTACTCTTGTTTTTCTGGGTGAAAAATTAGCAATGCTTTCTCATGCTGTTGGTTGCAAGTGGTATTTCTTGGCTTGATAACGCACTTCAAATTTTGTTTACCTAAAAGAAATATTCTGAGGCGCCTGGGTGGCTCAGTTGGTTAAGCGTCTGCCTTCGGCTCAGTTCGTGATCCCAGGGTCCTGGGATCGGGCCCTGCGTCGGGCTCCCTGCTCGGTGGGGAGCCTGATTCTCCCTCTCTCTCTGCAGCTTCCCCTGCTTGTGCTCTCTCTCTCTGTCTGTCTGTCAAATAAATAAATGAAATCTTAAAAAAAAAAATTCTAATCTTCCTTCCTGATTCTATTTTTTTTTTAAAGATTTCATTTATTTATTTGACAGAGAGAGACACAGTGAGAGAGAGAGAGAGAGAGAGAGAGAGAGAGGGAACACAAGCAGGGGGAGTGGGAGAGGGAGAAGCAGGCTTCCCGCGGAGCAGGGAGCCCGATGTGGGGCTCGATCCCAGGACCCTGGGATCATGACCTGAGCCGAAGGCAGACGCTTAACCGCTGAGTCACCCGGACGCCCCCTTCCTTCCTGGTTCTTAATCTGCCTCCTCCAAAGTAAAAGAAAGAAAGCAAGAAGCATTCAAGGAAGTGTTTGGGGCAGTGGCACACGGTCCCCAAACCTTGAGACAATAAAAGGGCATCAGTTGCTATGTTTATGGAGTCGCGGCACTTCTCGTTAAGCAGAGTGACTAGAAGCTCTCCGTGGCAAGAGGGGACATTCATTAGCTTTCTGTTTAGAGTGCTTTCTGGAAGCCCAGGGTGCAGGATGAATTTTCTGATCTGATGCCTCCCCAGTTGGTCCCGGTGCCTGAGTCCTGACGCCCTAGAGTGGCATTCAAGGCCCTGGCCATCCTGCTCCAGACCCTGTCTCACGCGCATGCTCGCTAATTATTGCCCTAAATGCTCCTGCCTCATTGACCTCCCTCGGGTTCCCAAATACGCCATCACCACGGGCCGGGTTCTCTGCCCGAATGTCTCTCCTGCCTGCCTCCCTCAGCTCACCTCTGCTATTAAAACCCCAGCCCTCCGTCAGGACCCCTCAAAGGACACAGCCCTGCAAATCCCGCCCGTCATCTGCCCACACCCTGCCCGCCCCCCACCTGTCTCTGCAGCCCCCGCAGCTCATGCACCTGCTTCTGCTGTGACTCTCCTGTGAGGCTGCAGACAGCCGTGGCTTGTTTGCCTCAGTCTCCCCACCCCGGGCTCTGCCTTGTGGGGCAGGCAAACCGTCGCATTTGCTGGACGGATCATTGGTGGTTAGAAAAGGGCAAGGCTGTGTTAAGAAGCTTTTTTACTCTTCCCTGACGGTTTTACGTTTTTCCTTCACCATGCGAGGAGAAAACTACAGCGGGAAAGCCAATTTATGGGTTTTTAAACAGGAGACACGGCTCAGTGACATCTTCCCTAGCTGGGCTCCTGTTGGGGAAAGGAGCGATGGTGCCTTGCCCAGGGGAGAGTCCTCAAGGGACGAAGGGGAACGGGGTCTCCAAGGAGCGTCTGGGGTCTTAGTCCAGTGATTCTTGGCCCCTTCACTTACCCCTCTCAGAACAAAGTCCACACCTGAGGGTGTGGAAGAAACCACTCAGGTGGGGGGGGGGGGGGAGCGTTCTGGTAGTTTCTGTCTGGTTGTCCTAGAAATGCTCCATTTCAATTCCCAGCATGTCAGAGTGGGGATCTGGGACTCACTCCGTGCCGTTCAGCCCCGCCCCCCATCCTGAAAGAACAGCTCTGTGACGGGGATTGGGGTGGGGCGGAAGTTGGCCCCTGGTCCCCCTAAGACAAGCAAGGACTTGTCCAGGTGGGGCCGGGAGACTGGGAGGGTGGCTCCTGATACTCAGGGGAGCCAGACCTTTACCTCCCAAGGTACTGGTTTCTTTTAAAAGGGGAGGGGGCTCCCCTCAAGGCGCTGGGCCCTCCCCGCGGAGCTTCCACACAGCCGCTAGTCCCCCCTCTGCCCAGAGCACGGACCAGACGGGACCCTTGCACTGGCCCGGGGACCCCTCCCTGACCCTGGAGCCACTGGCCTGCCTGGCCCCTGAGGTCCTTGGCTTGTCTTAACTTCAAGACCTCCCTGGTTTGGGGATGGAAAACCCCCTCTGTGGGGGTGAGCGAGCAGGGCGAGGCTGGGGATGGGCAGAGGTGCACCCCAGCTCTCTGCCACCCCTCTCCCCTCCGGTCACGAGCGCTCCCCCACCTGCCTGGCTTGGGAAAGAGTCCCCTGGTCAGCAGCCCCTCCGGGCAGCTCCCACTCACATCCTCAGCCCTGCCCTCATGATGGGAACACTCTGGCTCTCCTTGGGGCCCCATGTGGACATTTGTTAAGAGTTCGGGGCCTCCAGCCTCCCACCTCCTGTTCTTGTCCTTCCTTTCCCACGTCACCCTGTCTCTGGGTTTCTGTCCCTCTGTCTCTCTCTCTGTGTCTCTGTCTCTCCGTGTCTGTTTCTGTCTTACTGCTTCTGTGTGTCTCTCTCTATCTCTATGTCTCTCCTGTGTCTCTGTGTCTTCTGTCTCTGTGCCCCGGGAGGCCCCCCGAAGCCAGGGTGGGCTCTTCTAGCCTGAGACCAGCATGACTAAACTAACACGGGGGAAAACCTGCCCCGTGTGCCTTGTGGGGTGGGGTGGGGTAATTCCAGAGGGTAAGACAGATATTCTAGTGGCCCCCTTCCTTTTGCTGGGGGTTTGGACCTGCTGCCATGTTCCCTGTCCAGAGTTAGCAGTCTGTCCCTTGCAGGGAAATGGGGGAGGCTCTCACCTTCTCAGTGTGGAAGTAGGGGAGAGAAAGCATGGCTTGAATCAGTGCTGGAAAATATTAAAGGCTCGGGTATAAATCCACGGTGGGGGAGGGTGGGGGCAGAAAACCCCTCCTTGCATGTGCCCCTCCCCCCACCACCTGAGGGACACCTAGAGACAGGGGGTGAGGAGTATCCCTCCCAGCTCCTCCCCTACCCTCTTCCCTCCAAGTGCCCCTCCAGTTTCTGCTCACGGGGCCACCTCCGCCTGGGGGAGACCCAATGCCTGGGGTTCCGGGTCTGCTCTGACGGGAGGCAGGTGGGGATCAGTGCCCAGACTGGGCCTGAAGTAGCCCCCCGCCCCCGAGGATGGCCTTGGGGGGATGGCCGTGGCCTGGATGTGATCCTGGCCCATCTCCCGCCAGCCCTGCCTGGAGCCCTGTAAGCTGGTGAGTTTCTGTTCATTTCACGGCAAGTTGTTTGGGGACCAGAGAGCTGGTCGTTGGCGGAAGGGGGCCGGGAAGGCGGCCGGGAAGGCGGCTAAGGGAACACTGCTGTCATGAGACTGCTCCCGCGGGCCAGGCTGGGGTCTACGGGGACGTCACCTCCACCGCTGCCAAGCTGGGCCCACCTGTCATTTTGAAACCTTGACTTACTGGCTACTGAAATGGGTACAGCATCTGCGTAGGGTTCTGCCTTTGCCCCATTTCCTCTGTGACTTCCAGCCTTGCTTTTCTGGGCTTCCCTGAAGGGGGTGGAGGGAGGGTCCCCGGGTCTCGGAGGGTGCAGCAGCAGAGCAGGAAGGGAACGGGTTACAAAGTGGCCTCCCCTTGGGCCCACAGCCTCCTTTCTGGAGGGCTTTTAAGAACTGGCCCTATTACCTTGTAATTGTTCCCAGCAGCGAGGAGCGAGCCTGTGGAGGAGCGGCTCCAGTGTTTGTTTTGCCTTCTGTGTTCTCCAGGCCGGTGGTAACCAAGGGCCGCTTCCCCTTGGTGACGGTGGAGCTCACTCAGGCCAGGGCTGATCCAGCCCCGGCAAGGGAGGCCCGGGGGACCTGCGGGCCTGGCCACTGGCAGGGAGGGCACCCTGCTCCCAGGGCTCCGGGGGCTGCCTCCACTCCTCAGTTCTGCTCCCAGCCTGAGGGCCCGTGGGCTTCTCTCCCGACGCTTTCCCCAGGCACTGGCCCGAAACAATTCCAGAACTCTGGATCTGCCGGTAGGTGTCCAGGAGACCGTGAGGCCACTTGCTGGCGGGCCATGTGGGGCGGCTCTCGGGCAGGGCTGTGGGCCTCAGCCAGGATGCTCCTCGGGGCCACAAGGGACCCGCATTCTAGGTTCTGGCAGGACCCGGGGTCCAGAGGTGACTCCGGGGGGGGTAGTTTTGCGGGAGAAGGAGATGTGCGGGAGGCTGACTGGGGATGGCTCTGTGACCAAGGATGCCAGGACAGACAGAGGGACGTGATTCCAGCGGGTGGGGTTGTTTGAAGTGAAAGGGTTGGCATCGCCACAGGTGTGGCTGTAAGAATGCGTGAGGCTCCCGGAGGGTGGCGAGGCTGGCGTGGCTAGTTGGTGAGGGGAGGATACTTGGAGAGCTGAGGAGGCCTTGGAGGGTGGGCAGAAGGGAGCCCCTGATGAACTGTGAGCAGGGGAGGGGTCTGGAGTGGTGTCACCAAAACCTTGGTCTTCCCAGACCCCGAGTGGCCGGGGCCTTCTAGAAGGTGTGGGCCAGGGACTCTACAGCCTGTTTTATGTGCCCCTGCTCCGGGAGGTCCGGCAGAAGGACGGGGCCCTGACAGGCTCTGCCCATTCCTTCTGTGAAACTTGCCGGCTTCTAGATTTGGTTTGCTAGGAGCCATTGCTGTTCCAGGATTGCTTCCTGGAGAGGGGTGGGCGCCCCTCTGTTTTCTTTCTGATGCGTGTTCCCTCCAGGCCTCTGCCTTGGGGAGGGCCCGCTCCACACCCGGCCCGGGACCTGGGCGCAGAGCACCTGCGGAGGGCCCGAGACTCTGCATTTGCAGCCAGCTCCAGGCATCACCAGATGCGGGGCGCGGGGCGACTGTTCCCTGGCCCTGGAAGGGGCTGTGTTCTCGGGGAAGGAGTTGGACGGCTCCGCGTGCAGGACCGCAGTCATGTCTGGTTTTCCGTTTGGGGGCCTCGGAGAGGGGGTGCCGTCAATCAGGAGAGGTGGGCAATGTGGGTGGGGGCCGGGCAGGGCGCGTGGGGACCGGCCCGAGCCGCGCCGTCCGCCTTTCACACGGATTCCTTCCACCGGCCCAGCTGCTGATACTATTAAACCTCTGTGATTCACTGCAGCGCGTTTCAAGGGAAGGCGTTGTGTTACGAAAACGTGGGTCCCGGCCGCTTGTTTTGTTGGCAGGTCTTGCTGCCTCAGCAGAAAAGAGGCGCTCTTGATATGGGAACGGAAACTTGGGACGGCCTTAGAAATATCCAGTGTGTTCGGCGGGAGAGAAAAGCTGTGGTCTTCCTCCAGCTGTGGAAACTCGCTGCCCAGCCAGGAAGGCAGTCCCGGGGCCGGCCACAGCGGGGAGGGGGGCGGCAGAGGGGTCCCCACACTGGGGTCTGTGGTCTGAGCTGCGCGCGGCCGTGACCTTGAGGGGCGTGGGGCGTGTCCTCTGCCCCCGCTTTCCCTGTGAAGGTAACCTGCTGCTGGTTGTGTTTTATGGCAAGTCCGGCCTGCAGAGGAAGTACCTTTCTGAAGGCGGTCTGGCTGATGTTGCCGCGGTGAGCACCTGCAGCCCTCATGGGGACCTAGGACCAGAGGGACCGGGCCCAGCCCGGATGGCCGATCCTGGACTTGCTTATGTTTCCAAAGTTGTGCTGATGAGCTTGCTGGAGAAGCAAACACATTCATTCTGGCTGCTTCTTCCCTCTGCCCTGACTGCCCTCCGGGACTAGCCCGTTAAATGGATATCGGGCCAATTTCCCTTTTTCCCACTTCCCCTTTCTTCCTTTTGCGTTCTCAGATGTGATAGGTGGGATAGACTCAACCCGATCGAAGTTGCTCTCTCAAGTGGGATAGACTCAGCCCAGGTCCAAATTGCTTTCCCAAGAAACTTCAGATGCGTGTGTCCCGGCCACCTGGCTTCAGCAGAGCCCAGGACACCGCAGGCCCACCCCCGCAGCCGCCACCGTGTCCTGGGGCAGGCACCACCGGGGATGTTGGGGAGGCACCGGGGGAGTGCCCGGTAGGGGCAGACCTCTGCTGGCCTTGCGGCATCGGCCCCTGAGGGCTTCCTGAGGAGGCCTCTCCCCTCATTAATGAGCCTGAGCTGGGGAGAGGCAGCCGCGGAGCTGAGTCACCGACACCCCCAGGCAGCTGCTCTCTGTGACCGTGCTGTGGCTGCATGCACTGGAGAGCTACCAGAGATGCTCTCCCCAGAAACCCTCCCACTTCCCTCCCTCTCTTCCTTCCTTCCTTCTCCTCAAACCCCTAAATTACAAATGCATCACCAGTGTTGGGTCTTTATTAAGTGCCAGGCTTTCTATGGGCTCCTCGTTTAATCCTCAAAGCAAACCCATGACGTTAAGCAGTCATCCCCCCCTCCCCCCCCGCCCACAATTCCAGTGGAGGAGGAACCTGAGGCTCAGAGAGGGTAGAGAACTGGCCCAGGGTCTCCCAGCTCATGGAGCTGAAGCTTAAGCCCAAGTGGCCCAACTCCAGACTGCCTGTGTCTTCTCCAAAGGCAGCTAAACAAGTTGCCCTTGACTGATCCTGTTTCAGTTCCAAGAAGTCTTGGATAGAGGCAGTGGGGCTACTCAGATGACGATCCCAAGAGGGCCAGCTGGGCCCTTGGGGTCATTGTGGTCCACCCAAATTTTGTAGATTCAGGAACTGGATTATTTTCCCCCAGTGTCTCCAATTTTGATACCATTTAGAGATAGCTACCAAACTCACAAGAGACTGAGGTATAAACCTGAGTAATTTGTTCACATACAATAAGGAGTAGGACAGTCAAGTGTGCTAAAGATTTGTGTCACCTCTAGAAGTGGCAAATGGGAAGCACAGAACCAGAGCTCAGGGAAGCTAGCTGAATGGCCCTCCTGTTTTGTAACCGGATATCTCTGCTGTCACCATAGAGGTAGATATAACAAGAGCTGGAGTCCTTGGGTCCGTAGGTTAGGCCGCCATCTTCCCAGGTTCTGGGTCTGTGTTCTCACTCACCACCAGCTTCTTTAAACAAGCCCTTTCATCAACAAGCCCTTTCATTAGACAAGGCCTAATAGCACCTATTGGGTAATCATTCATTTTGGTTACATTCTGGATCCTTAGGTTCAAGCTGCATCCTTGCATTGACACTCATCTCGTCTCCCTGCTTCCACTCTGCTGCCAACAGCCTCTTCTCAACACAGCAGCCTAAAAGGATCCTGTTAGAGCAGAAGTCACACTGGGTCCTCTGCCTGCTCAAAGTTCTCTGCTGGTTTCTCATCACACTGAAAACAGAATCCAGAGTCCTGACTCCGGCCCGCAAGGCCCGTGTGCCTGCCCTCTGCATAGCTCTTACCCTGCCTCCTTCCACAGCCTCCCTTCCCCGCGCTCCAGCCCTAGGGCCCCTCTGTTATTCTCCCAGCATGCCAAGCATGCTTCCACCTCAGGGCCTTTGCACCTCCTGTTCCCTCTGCCCAGAATGTTCTTCCTCTGGAGCAGGTGTGTGCTTTTCTCCCTTCCTTCATCCAGGTCTCTGTCCACATCTCACGGTGTCAGAGAAACCTTCCCTTACCACCTGCTCCCATTACTTGCTCTGTCCTCACTACTCTGCCTTATTTTTCTTTGACACGTATTACTTGACCCTGCATTAGATATTTATTCATTCAACACTTATTTATTGAGCACCTACTATGCCCCAGGCACTGTTCTAGGCCTGGGGCTGCCACAGTGAACACAACAGATACAAATCTCTGCCCTCAAAGTTTCCATTAATTGTTCAAAGGATTGCTATCCATCTCCCCCACTAGACTTAAGCTCCACGAAGGCGATGATTTCTACCTGTATGTACATAGTAGGTGCCTAATAAATATTTTTGGAATGAATGCTGATCATAAGGCGTCTTATTTGGACTTGGGTGTTTTCCACGTGTTCATCAGCTGAACATGTATGGACCACCTCTGAGATTGGATCACTTCTGCAGGCCACTGTCTTGCTGATTTTGCCCATTCTTACCGCTTTCCACCCGGGGAAGATGCTCTCTGCCCGCGTCGGCTGAACACTATCCCACTCTCCTAAACACCGACCACGTGTGGCCCACACTTTTGAATTATCCACAAAGTTGGGGTCCTCAGGGACTAGGGAACAAAGAAAGGGTCTTGGGAAGCCCGTGTCCGCCCCCTCCACCAGGGCTCAGCAGGTACTTGTGGGATGGGGTGAGTATGCAACCCGGATATTTTGTAAGCACCTGCTGTATGCACACAGGCCTTGAGCGTGGTCCTGTTTTCCCCAACTTCCCATGTTTTTCATAGTGAGTCCGGCCAGAGAGGGTTGGTGGGAGAGGGGGGCGCCCAGCCCGCGAGGCTTAGGTCTCTCCAGGTCTGTGAGCGAGAATCCCCAAGAGAATCCAGAAACTCAGCCCATGAGAACAGGTTTTCATGTGGCGACAGGTCCAGTCCAACCGTGCACCAGCCTGGGCCAAAGCCCTGCTTTGCGGTGTGGCATTGCAGCTGACAGGCGGGCACCAGCGTCCTCGGCGGAGGGTGTGAGCAGGATCTGCCCCACGAGGACGGTTTCCTGGTATCGCAAAGCAGGGCCTCTGCCAACTTGGCATGGCCTCGGGGTGTTGACCTGCTCTGTGCACAAGCAGGGGCCTGGGAGCTCTCGCATGGCCCTCCTCACCCCACCTCGGTCCCTGAGCGGGGAGCGTGCAGACAGTGATCACCGGGATGTGGGGGTCCTTCCGTGGCCTCATCCTCAGACCGGGGCGCTTCTGCGTCTGTTGTCTGCCCGTCCCCCCACCACATTTTGGGTGCAGGCACAGAGATGCAGGCACGCACTCCAGATTCCTCCAGAGAAACTCGATCTACAGGTGCCGGGTCCAGGCGGCAGGCGTGCCAAACCACGGCTCTGCACTTTTTCTTGTGGAGGGAAGAAAGGGGGTGGGGTGGGGAGCCCTGAGCGCCAGCGGCCCGGCTCTAGAAGACTCCTTACTCCCCTCATATGAGTGTCATTGGCCGTGTCCCTGCTTGGAACCGCGGCTAACAGGCCTCCTTCCGCCAGCCAGACCTCTTCAAGCTCCGGGCCTCCCTCAACTCTGCAGCCCCTCCCACATCGACCTCCTGCCGTGCGGATTTTGGACAGGTGGACGTTTTCCATCCGTGTATGCTTTTTTTTGTTTGTCGAGGTGAAATGCGCATAATATAACAACGGTTTTAAAGAGTACCATTCAGCAGCATTTAGTACGTCCATGATGCTGTGCAGCCACCACCTCTGGCTAGTTCCAGAACATTCTTATCCCCCCGAAAAGAGGCCCTGACTCGTTAGCAATCACTCCCACTCCCCGCCCCCCCTTCCCTGGCCCCTGGCAACCACCAGTATGCTTTCTGTCTCTATGGAGTCACGTATTCTGGCTTTATCACATCAGTGGGCTCCTACCATACGTGACCTTTAATTATATCCGGTTTCTTTCACTCAGCATCATTTCATTTGAGGTTCGTCCAGGTGGTAGCATGTGTCAGTCCTCTATCCTTCTTTATGGCTGAATAATGTTCCATTGTGTGTGTAATCCACAGTTGGCTTACCCATTCATCCACTGATGGGCATGGGGGTTCATCCATGTATGTTTTTGCAACAGTAATAAAACAACAGTAAAGAAATTTGAAAGAAAGGGAAATTCATAAGCGCATCACCCGAAACACAGACACATTTTCAATTTTCTGGGTTCCTTTTCTTCCCTTTTCCCAAGCATGCCTGTATAGTACTTTCTAGATTTCACTCTTAGGGCAGATATAGTTGGTGTTCATCATTTCACTTGCCATCGCAAACCTTTTTCCTTGCCTCTCCTCCTGCAGTGGTCCTTCCAGCCGGCATCTTTGATGACTGCGTAGTGCTTACTCCCTAGGAGCCCTAGCTGGGGAGGCCGCTTCCTGCCTCCTTGCCTTACCCCCAACCCCCACCCCCCATGACAAAGTGGTGCCCTGGGGATCTGGCACCTGGACCCTTCGGCCAGCCTGGAAGTTCAGGATTGATTGATTCGCTGCCTTTGGACTTGCTGAGACCCCTCTTGTCCAGTTGGTGGCCCAGGATGTTCAGGTCTTTCCAGGTGGACAGGAGAGGAGGAGGAGGTCCAGCAACATAGAACAGGAAGTCTGTGAGCCATCGTGGCTTTAGAAGTAGGGCTAAGTCCTTTTGTCGGCTGACCTGTGAGGCGTGGGGATTTACCTCTCCCTCAGCATCCTGTTCAGTTCCGTGAAATCGCACACAGGGAATGGTGATTAGGTTACACCAGGAGACACAAGGCCTGGTTCCTTTTAGAATCCTTTCCAAGTTCCTTGGCTGCAGTCCAGTTGAGGTCCAGGTGACAAGCCTTCAGTCTGGCTAGCCGTGCAGAAATCTGAGCACCTTTCAGCCCCCATGGCCCGTTCAAAGACCAGGAAGCGCAGTGGGAGGTTGCTTTGACATTTGATCTTCTTCTACTAAAAATGGACAGTGGGGTGGGGACTCTGAGGTCTGAGACTTTGAGAGTGATGAGGGAAGAGGGGGCCACGAACTCATGAGAGGAAGCTACTTTAAGACCACCCTGCTGTGGGAAATCCCTAACCCCCACACGGAGCATTACTACAAGCAACCTCCACATTCGTCTCTACAGACCAGTGACAGAGATGATCATAAGCAACAATATATGGCTCCTAACACATAAAATGGACACAGGAGCTAATCTATTATGACCTGAAAAAAGCAAACGGGAGTGGTATGTGGGTGTGATCCTTTGCTCTAAGTGGACTGCCCCCGGCGGGAGGGGGACACTTTAATTTCTACTTTATATGTTTCTGGATTGCGATTTCTTACGAGCCTGCATAACATTTGAAATATTTCAAATCAAGATGGAACAAGCAGTTCTTAAAAAATTGTTGCTGTAAATCCGAGCCCGGCAGTTCTTCTTTCATATGGATTCGAGATTCCAGAATGTTGAGCTGTAATGCCTTTGAACCCACAGCGTCCTAATCTTGCAGAGGGCTCATTGGAATGTAGACGGCTGGTCCCCACCCCCAGAGTTTGATTCAGTGGGTCAGGGGTGGGGCCCAAGCGTTTGCTTCTCCAGCAGGTAATGCTGACCTCCCGGTCCGGGGACTGCCCACTTTGAGAACTACTCCCGTGAGCGGAAACATCGGAGAACATCCCTACAGCCTCTTCCTCCTGGAGAAAGTTCTTGGGACTTCTGCTCTTGACCTAAGGAGCTCACATGATTTCATTTGCAGTTTTTGAGGTTGTTCATCCTCACGCGGGGCTTCCTGCCTGCCCACCTTCTTCCTGCAGCGTGGGGGAGGATGCCTGCCCATCTGTCCGCTCCCAAGGCACCCCCTCGGTGGGGCTGGGCTCCTCGGGCCACCCTTTAAGGCCATAACTGGTGCCTGCCACAGTATTCCCTCACTGCTCTTTTGCACTAGACATTCAAGATTCCATCTGTGTCCCCTGGTGTTAAAAGGGGGCTGGAGAAGGCAGGGAGCAGCGTGTCTTAAGCACCTACTGTGTGTGCCCAATGCCACGTTGAGCGCCTTAGCTTCTCTTTCCACCCTGAAATCCCGAGTACTGCCTTTCCTCTCCTTCTCCACCTCGGGCGGGTTTGAGAGCATCACCTGGATCTGCAGGGTGGGACAGGCAGACCGGCCTCCTAACCCCCCTGGCGGCCGCCCATCGAGTCTCAAGGGATCACTCCCAGAGGGGACCTTTCCCAGCTGGCCCATCCCACCGGAGGAGGCCAGAGTGTAACCCGCTCCCACGCAGGCCTCCGGGCCCTAAGGCCTGGGCTTGGTCAGACTTCTGTTCCTGGGGCCTCCCTGATGGAGGCAGGTGGCAGGGGAATGACTCTGGGCCAGTGGGCTCTGGAGCAAGCGGGCCAGCGAGTGTCTTGTAGGCACACCAGGGCTTCCCTGTGGAGGCTCCTCTGGGCACCTGCCTCAGGGAGGGGAGGCTTCCCTGCTGAGGCCACCCAGTTCCCCCGGGGCTCGCAGGCTTCTGCCCCCAGCCAGGTGGGCGCAAGAAGGGCCCGGCGTGCCCGAGCCTTTCCGCTGGGCTCCCGTGGGCTGTCCCCCTGGAGCTGGCTGAGCGGAGCTCTCTGCCCTGCCTTCCTGCTCCCTGTCTCTGGGGTACCAGGCGGGCCCAGTTTGATGGACGCCCAGCCCCCAATGTAGGCTCATCTCGGTAAACTTCTGGTTCGGTGTCCGTGTGTCACTCTGTGTCACTGAGGGCCCTCCCAGAACAGGGCTTCTCGTCCGAACGAGGCACAGGTAGTTGCTGTCACAACCTTGCCTGGGACTGCAGCCGTGACTCTTTATTTTAATTTTTTAGTCTCTGTATGAATGTAATGCTGATTTCCCAGGGGCAAGGTTCAACTGATTTGCGCCCTTTCTGAAAGTGCCGTGAGTAATTTGGGTCCTTCCGTAGGTGTTTACAGCAGGTGCATTCTTGGTCTTTTGAGGTCAGAGGCTAGAGCTCTGGACCGTGAGGGATTTTCTCTCCAAAATCACTTGTCAGAACTTCCCAGAAGGGACCAATACTTCTGGTTGGTTCTAGGGGCAGAGACTTAGTTTGATATCCCTGTTTGAGAGGAACACAGCCCCCCTGGGTGTCCCTAGGCATCTCTCCTCAAGCGGGCAGATGGGATAGGGTGGGGGACGCGTCCTGCTAGGCGGTGGCTCCATCCTCCACACCCTGAGCGCGCCCCCCACCAAAGCATATTCCCGAGTCCTGGCTCCCAGGAGCCCGAAACCCTAATTAGCAGGCAGAGCGGGGCGGCCACTCAGCCAGGCTGCGGAGGTTGTATTCTGATATAATAACAGACTGCTCTGGGCATGCTTCTCTTGCAAAATTCTGGGCTGCAACCACCGATGTGTGAGGTGGGGAGGCGGAGGGAGGGAGTTTATTTGATCTTCAGGTGAAAGGAGGCTTTATAAATAGGTCACCTTGTTCCACATCCTGAATTTCATTCTTTCCCCATCTTGGGTCAAAACAATGGTTTTACTGTTCTGGGGTCAATCGGACACGCGGAGGGGGACTGGAGCTAAAAGGAGGTGAGTATGTGTCTGCCACTCTCCGGTGGCCCCCCTCAGCGTGTGCCCGCCCCCCACTCCCACCGCATCCATCTGCCACCGGTCACCTTGGATGTGTCTCCGTCAGAGAGGACTGCCCTTTCGACAGACTTTTTCTTAAACAACAAAACAAAAGGATAGTTTTGTTTTTTTTTTAAGATTTATTTATTCATTTGAGAGAGCGAGAATGAGAGAGAGCATGAGAGGGGGCAGGGTCAGAGGGAGAAGCAGACTCTCTGCCGAGCAGGGAGTCCGATGCGGGACTCGATCCCGGGACTCCAGGATCACGACCTGAGCCGAAGGCAGTCGCTTAACCAACTGAGCCACCCAGGCACCCAACAAAAGGATAGTTTTGAGTAGAGGTGGGCTCCAGGGTCAATGGATCCCAAAGTGCTTTTATGGAGAATGGCCTTAACTGAAGGGCTAGCATAGCGTTGCAGGCCAGTGCTGAGCTTGCTGTCCTGTCGGCACCAAGGGTTGAAATGCTTGCTCCCCCCCAGTCCCTTAGCCGCTGAGGTCCTCCTTCCTCGCCTGACCTTCACCGAGCCCAGAACCACTGTTCAGCCACCGTGGGTTTCAGGGCTTGGGACAGAGCAGTTCTGATCTTGTTTGGGGCCAGCAGAGACCGTAGCTACCCTATTTTTTACAGGGCAAAATAAAATTGTGACTTAGAAACAACGCCATTGGATGTCTTGGGAGAAATCATTGTAGAAATAATGTCCCTCTTTGAGATGGCCCCAGGGCTGCACCGAGGGATTCTCATCCTTTATTTTAAATGCCCTCCTGCCGACTCTGGATCCTTCCTGTGTATCTTCCCGGGTAAATCAAACATTTATCCTGTGCTTGCTTGAGAAGAGGAATTACTTTGGGAACAGCTTGTTTGTGGAAGTGTAAAGTCAGTATTTTTCCAGTCTTTATTCTTTTTGGTGTGTGCTTAAAAATCATTTCATGACCAAAGTAAGACATGCATTTTAAAAAATTCAATTCAAAAAACATTCAAAGTCGGGGCGCCTGGGTGGCTCCGTCGGTTAAGTGTCTGGCTCTTGATCTCAGCTCAGGTCTTGATCTCAGGGTCATGAGTTCAAGCCCCACATTGGGCTCCACGCTGGGTGTGGAGCCTCCTTAAAAAAAAAAAAAAACAAAACCACGTTTAAAGTGAATGCATCTTTCCTCCCACCCCACCCTCCAGGGTTAACCATTGTGAAAGGTTTGAAGTTCATTCATTTAGACCTTTCTCTATGCCTATAGACATACATGCGCACAGAGAGAATCTTCTTAAATTCTGTTCTTACAGAAATGGGATCACGTTCTGCATACTGTTCTCCAGTTTACTTTTTTTTTTTTTTAAGATTTTATTTATTTATTTATTTATTTGACAGAGAGAGACACAGCGAGAGAGGGAACACCAGCAGGGGGAGGGGGAGAAGGAGAAGCAGGCTTCCCGCCGAGCAGGGAGCCCGATGTGGGACTCGATCCCAGGACCCCGGGATCATGACCCGAGCCGAAGACAGTCGCTTAACCGACTGAGCCACCCAGGCGCCCTCTCCAGTTTACTTTTTATAAAATGTAATAGCATCACGGTACATTTTATAAGTCAGCAGTCTGAGGGGCTCCCTCCTTCTCTCCAGGGCTGTGGGGTCATAGGGCAGTGAGCACGTCCCTGTGCAGGGCTCTTGGGTTTCCTAGACAAGATCCTGGTGGGGATTGCTGAGTGTTTTACACCTGGCTGGGGGCTGCCACGTGGCGTGTCTGGGACACACCCCCACACCTGTGTGTGAGTGGCTTTCCCCCACATTCTCTCGAGATTTCCCCCAACCTTTTTAGCCGTCTGCATCCCACATGGCTCCCTGTCCCCTCTCACGGATGGTACTCTGCCAGCATCCCTTGATTCTGTGACTCAGAGAGAGAGGAGGAGAGCACGGCACATCCGGCAACCTGCTCTCTGTAGCAGCAGTGGGAGCGGGAGGCTTTGGGAAGCTCATCTGCTTCGAGCCCAGGGGTCCACCTGGAATTCCATTATGGACAGGTGGCTCTGATGGGTCCTGGAGCCACAGGCCACCCCATCCCATGGTGGCTGCAGGGTGCACTAGGTGGGATGCTTTTGCCCAGTAGAGGGTCTGAGAGGCATCCCCTTTTGCAGTGACCCATGAACTGACTTTTGACCCCTCGAAGATGATGCGTATGTGGCATTAGTGAGGGAGAGATAAGGGGTGTTCAGCTGAGGGAAAGGGGTCCCACCGAGTCAAACCATAGGACTTACAGCAGACACCCCCTCTGAGTCGCCCACCCCCAATCCCCCACCCCTAGTCCCAGAGCTTTTAATCTTACCCACATGATTGTGAGTAAATGCAAAATCTTAAAGCTTCTAGAGTGTGTTTGCTCATGTCCCTCTGGGTCCCTCTTCAGGGTAAAACAAGTCCGTTTACAGGGCCAGGGTGTGAAGTGCAGGGGTCCCCGCCCTGTGGCTGTGAGTCCTGCTTCCCTTACGCCGTGTGCCCCCCTCCCCAGCCCTCCAGTGCTGGAGACACACCCTCACAACCTCGTGCTTGGCTTTGATGTTGGGGCGGGTCCTCCTCTCTCTGTCCCTGTGGTACGGGGGCCAGTGCTGTGCCAGGCTTGGGGTGGGGGTGAGTGGGAGGAGGGACCCGGCTGAGGGGGGAGCAGGAGAGCAGAGGAAGGTGGAGCACGGAGCGTGGAGCCTCGGGAGCGCGCTCAGCCTCAGTGAGCCCAGCCCAACGGCTCTTCCCTGGGGGGCAGACGACTGCAGCTTGCCTGCCACCATCCTGAGGGCGACTTTGACCGCACAGAGCCCCGCGCCAGCACCAGCTCTAGAACTTGACCCCAAACAAGGCGCAGTTCTGCGTTAGGACTCGCGCACTCTCGGACAGTTGTCGGGTGTCCTTTCTCTTGGGCCCTTTCCAACGCACCCTTTTATGGTTTTTTTCTCCTTGGACCCTTTTTGGTCTTTAATCTGATTTTACCTGGAGAAAAATGTTGCTGGGAGCTCCCGACCCAGAATGACGTGTCGACTCCCCGTAACGTGCAAGAAGAATAGTCCTACAGTCAGAGCTCCTTTGAACATACTTTGCTTCCATTTCAGTGCCTGCACACACAGGGGTGTGTGTGTGTGTGTGTGTGTGTGTGTGGTCATAATGCATTCTTACTCCTGCTGCCTTTGTGTTTGCTGAGGAGGACAACGATCCACCCACCCACCCAGCCGGCAAATCCCTGCTTCCCCCCCGGCCCCCCAGCCTCGGTCACACCGGAGTCCTTCTCACTCCTGCTCCAGGTGTGACTTTGGTCTTTGGGAAGCACCAGGAACTGAGGACAGTGGGAACAGTGTATTATTTGGGCAATCAGAGGTTGGCGGGACAGGAGGGGTACCCACCCGGAATTTGTCTTGAGGGCTGGCTCGGGATGGCCGTGAGCAGGACCAGGCAGGTGTGGTCTTGGGGGCCCCGCGGCTGATGCGTGTATGAGCTTTCGGAACGGAGCTCCCGCAGAGGGAATGAGGGAGCCGCAGCCCGGCCCCGCCTGGACTTGCACGCCCTCCCTGCTCATTAGCCCCGACGCTGCAGCCACCGGGGCTTTGAGCGTGCGTGTGGCTACGTGTGACTGGTAGGAGGTGGGGGCGGCAGCAGGGCCATCTCTGTCCTCCGCCTCTCCTGTTCTAGGCCATTCCACGGCCACACCCCCTGCAGCTTTGTTTCTCCCGGAGAGACAAGATCCGGGTCCTCTCAATTCGTGGAGACCCACTAAGGACTTACTGAGCCATCCCAGGCCCTGACACTCCCAGGGCAGCCCTAGGCCCCGAAAGGCCTGGACATATGCATTTGCCTCTCAGAAGGCAAGAGAGGGGACTGGTCCCAGAGCTGGGGCCTGCGCTGCTTCTTCCGGTGCCTCCCTGAAGTTCGGTACCCACTGGGGACTGTCTCCTCGGCCCAGTGTTGACAGGAGCTGCACAGGCCGAACTACTGCTTCTGTGACTCCACACCTGGGGAGTGACGCCACATGTCCAGGCATTTTGGAGATCGTGTCGGCCAATTTGCCTGGGTTTAGAACAGGGGTCAGCAAACTATGGCCCCTGGGCCAAATCTGGCCCACTATCTGTTTTTTGTAAATAAAGTTTTGTTGGAATATAGCCATGCCCATTCATTTCTGTATTATCGGGAAAGCCTAGAATATTCACTGTCTGGCCCCTGATAGAACACGTTTGCCAACCCCCTGGCTTGGAAGGGACTTTAAATTTGATCTGCTCAGACACATGGCTCAAAGACAGCGTCCATCATAGGGCCAAGTGCAGTGACCAAGAAGATGGATAACAGTGATCTTTGTTCAGTGTACAGAACAGAGCCTAGAAAATAAAAATCAAAACAAAACAAAAGGGAAAATGCCAGCCGTACTAGGTCCTCTCTGGAACACTGTCTCGGCTGAGCCTTCGGAAGCATGGGGCACCCATCTTAATGGAGGGGCAGACAGAGCCTCAGGAAAGCTCAGGCAGAGTCCTAGGCAGTGGCCCGAGGCACTGTTTGGGTGAGCAGGGTTCCCCCCAAGACTAGAAGTCCCAGGAGCAGTGCTGGTGGAGGAGAACAAAGTAGGGAGGTGCAGATGGGGAGGAAGAACCCAAAGGCCATCCCCAAGACAGGGCTAGCGGAGCTCCAGGAGACCCACAGAAGGGCGAAGCTCTGCGGCCACATTTGAAGAGAGAAGGGAGGAGGGGGGCAGCTGGATGGCTTCGGTGGCCTTGCATGGCAAGGAGGTGGCTAGGTATGGACAGCAGGAGGTCTACGAGAAGGAAGTGTCAGCTTTGACCGTAGTCTGGACGCAGGGCGGGGAACGGGCAGGCGACAGGTGAATCCAGAGTGGCTCTAGGGTTGCTGTGGTGGTTGACCACGTGGGGATGACTCTGAAGGCAGGGTGGCCCAGAAGCAGCAGAGTGGGTGGGCCACGGCCCTGGCCAGGCTCTGGGGTGCCCTTGCGCGGGAGCTTCCCGCAGGGCTGCACACACTCTTACCTGTCTCCCTTCCTCCCAGGGACTCCCGCTGCTCAAGGTCATGTGGTCCAGGGGCCAGAAGGGACCTTCCCCCTTGGATGGTTCCCTGGGTGTCAGGCCCAGGAAGGTGGGAGCTTAGCACAAGGGCCGTGTAAATGGATTTGCCTAGGGGCGGTGGAGTGGGGAGAGCCTGTGGAATGGACCTGAACAGACAGCCGAGGTGCCACTGTGAGGTTATGTGTCTTTTCTGATGGCTCGCTCTGAGGCTGGACTGACCTTGCAGCTGCCAGATCCCTTCCCACATCCATCCTCCGCCTGCCCACTGCAGCACTTCGTCGTCAGCGGAGATGATGTGCGGGTCCCCTGGTCTAGCTCAGGGGTTGGCCGGTGAGGGAGCAGCCTATTCTTTTTTTTTTTTTTAAAGATTTTATTTATTTATTTGAGAGAGAGAATGAGAGAGAGAGAGCACATGAGAGGGGGGAGGGTCAGAGGGAGAAGCAGGCTCCCTGCCGAGCAGATGCGGGACTCGATCCAGGGACTCCAGGATCATGACCTGAGCCGAAGGCAGTCGCTTAACCAACTGAGCCACCCAGGCGCCCAGAGCAGCCTATTCTTATAAATAAAGTTTTATTGGAACTCAGCCATGCTCGCTGATTCATGCGCAGGCTGTGGCTGCTTTCACACCGTAGGGCAGGGTTGAGTAGTTGCGCAGAGGCTGCCTGGCCGAAGCCTGAGACATTTACCGTCTAGCGCCAGACACGAGACGCTTGCGGATCCCTGGTCTAGCTGAGGGGTTCTGTGTGTACAGGCCTCGGCTCAGGGGCCTGAGAGCTCCCTCCCTCTCTCCCTTCTCGCCCCCATCGCCATTTCCCTCCCTCTCTCCCTTTCTCGCCCCATCGCCATTTCCCCGCTCCACCCTTGACTTGTCCCGGCTCTCCCCACCTTCCCTGTTCTTCTCCATTCCCACCCCTTTCTCTCCAAGTCGATAAACTAATGTGTTGGAAGGGCTTCTCCCCATCACCTCCCTCTCGCACATGTCCTGCCCGCCCAGTGTCACCCCGACCCCCGGCCTCCTCCACACTCCTCACCTCTGCCCAGGGTAGGGGTGCGATCTCCCGTGCCCAGATGCTGGGATAGAGCCCACAGAAGGGCAAGGGCCTCTCTGTTCCAGAAAGCAGTAAAATGAGCTGTCTTAGGAAGTCAGCTCCCTCCTCGTCCTCCAGAGAGCTCCCCCACAGGGTCCTGCACAGAGAGGTCGCTGGGTACCAGCCAGAGTGAGGTGTCCAGGCAGAGATGGATATGGGTGCTTCTGACTTTGAGAACTGCCCCTGACCAGCTCAAGAGGATACTCGAATGGAGTCTGGGGAGGCATGGAAGAGAGAAGTCAGGGAAGGCTGCAGCCAGGCGGCCCCCAGTCTCTGTAGTTACGAGGACCACATTTGTACCCCGAAACCCCAGCTCTCTCCACCCCCACAGAGCCTGGCAAGCAGGTGCCAGAGCCACGGGGTGCCCCCTCAACAGAGCCACAGGCAAGTCCTGGAGGTTTTGATGGCTCTCAGGAGTCAATGGGCCTGAAGGCTTGAAATTGGGATTGTCCTGGGGGATCCAGGACATAAGGTCATGATATCCACAGAACTTTCCAGAACCAGGGTGGTCCTCTAGCTGCAGAGGGACATCTCTGCACTATGCCAGCTTTGCATACATTTAACACAAGGGGTCCTAAACTGTCTCTGAAGAAATGACCATGCCTCAGGGAGCGAGCGAGCCTTCCATTCCACAGCAGAAAGGGGAAGATGAGAAGCTTGATGTGCTCAATGAAGTTGGGGGGGGGGGTCCGTTCAAGTGTTCCCACACGGGGACATTTATTCTGCCAAGAGCCAACCTCCTAGAGGCCTGGCCGCCCTGGAGATGTGGTCCCAGCGGAGGGAGGCAGCTCGGGGTTGGCTAAGAAGACCGACACCCAGAGACAGCAAGCCCATTACTGATCCCTCCCTCCTCCTGGCCCCGCTGGCCCCCCCTCCCAGATTCCCCTGCACAGCTCTCCCTACCCTCCCAGCAGGTACTCTCTCCCTGCCACCTGCAGAGGGGAGTCCCGCAGCACCCCCACAGCAGGCTCCGTGGACTCTCTTCATCCCAGGCACCGCAGTGCTCCTTGGAACCAGGGACCCACGTGATGCTTTTCCCAGCAGCCAGGCACCCATGGCTTCTCGCCCAGGCTCCTCCGTGTGCTCATTCAGGGACATTTACTTAGCCCGGAGCCTGCCTTCTCTCTTGTCTGGTCGGTCCCAGGAGCCTGTCCCCCAAACCAGGCAGCTAAGAGTCCCTTCCACAGGCCAAGGAGGTTTGTGATGGCAGAAAGCTTTTCTTCAGTGAGGCTCAGGAAACCCAAATGGCATGTTCTTTTCCCTTATCCAAGGCTGGACACTGAGGACAGGAATGGCGGGGGTGGTCAGTCGGCCCCACATTTCAGACCCTCGTCCTTGGTACTACCAATGGAGACACTGGGACACATGCAGTGAGATCTCCCCTCCAAACCATGGCCCTGACCTTTGAGGAGCCAAGTGATGGTGAAGTCAGAGTGGGAACAAGGGCTCTTGGAGTCAGATTTCTTCCCCAGATGGGCCATTGGGACCTGAGGGGCCAAATGTTGGCTGCTGGTTGAGGGGTGTGGGTAGGGAAAAGTGTCAGTCCTTTAAGTGTTGGTCCAGAACTCGAGGGTGGGGGGTCAGAGCCTCTGTTCTCACCTGATCAGGGGCCATGAGAAGAGTGTCACTGGTGGCCCTGGCCCAGGAGGGACATAGGACTTGCTGGAGAGGTCGCTGCAGCCTTGGGGACCAGCAAGCCAGGAGACCCCTAGGGCCTTCCAGCTGAGTGCACATGCAGACCCCCAAGTGAGCTTTCCACCTGCACCGGAGTCCCCTTCCATAGCATGAACCCCCAGAAGCAGCTGTGCTAGAAAAGAAGAGGGGCAGGGAAATGGGGTCTGGCTGCTTCTGCTGCCTCTCACGGCTTCACTTTCCCCCCAGACCACAGGCAAGGGGAATAAGCTTCCCCTTGCTTTGACCAAGGAGGATACCCACTGCCTCAGGGCTGATTCAGGATCCAGGCCAACTTGGCCTTCTGCCCTGAGAAACCGCGGTTAGGTATTTGGTGAATGTCGTGCCCCCGACGCCATCGAGCGTGATGCCCGGCCCCCAAGCCCACCTCTCCATGCTGACTCCTTCCTAACAGTGTCGCCTCGGGGACGGAGCCACGGCTGCGGCCTGCCCCGCGTCGGGTGTGCCGGGAGCCCAGAAGCCGGGTTGCTGGGACCTGTCCGCGCGGGCAGCCTCGTACTCCTAACTGCCGTGTTCCCCTTCTTCCCGCACCCCCTGCTCACCCGGCCTCCTGTTTCTCTTTCCATCCATCAGGCAACACTGAGGGCCCACAGTCTCCAGAGGCCGCCGACCAACCTTCCTTGGGACTTCTGTCTGGGCCTCATCGCAAAACTGGACGGGAGGCCCCACGATTGATGAGTTTGCCCTGGGAGTCAGTGCGAAGGTGAAACCAAAGGTGAACATGGGTCAGAAGGTCACCGGAGGGATCAAGACTGTGGACATGAGGGACCCCACATACCGGCCCCTGAAGCAGGAGCTCCAGGGCCTGGACTACTGCAAGCCCACCCGCCTGGACCTGCTGCTAGACATGCCCCCCGTGTCCTACGATGTCCAGCTGCTCCACTCATGGAACAACAATGACCGATCGCTCAATGTCTTTGTGAAGGAAGACGACAAGCTGATCTTTCACCGGCATCCGGTGGCCCAGAGCACGGACGCCATCAGGGGCAAAGTCGGGTACACGCGCGGGCTGCACGTATGGCAGATCACGTGGGCCATGAGGCAGCGGGGCACCCACGCTGTGGTGGGGGTGGCGACAGCAGACGCCCCCCTGCACTCCGTCGGGTACACGACCCTCGTGGGGAATAACCACGAGTCTTGGGGCTGGGACTTGGGGCGCAACCGGCTCTACCACGATGGCAAAAACCAACCAAGCAAAACATACCCGGCCTTTTTGGAGCCGGATGAGACATTTATTGTCCCTGACTCGTTCCTCGTGGCCCTGGACATGGATGATGGGACTCTGAGCTTCATTGTGGATGGACAGTACATGGGAGTGGCTTTTCGAGGACTCAAGGGCAAAAAACTGTATCCTGTAGTGAGCGCCGTCTGGGGCCACTGTGAGATCCGCATGCGCTACTTGAATGGACTCGACCGTAAGTGTCCTATGTTCTGTCCAGTGTGACAGGGTTCCTGGACTCCCTGTGGCCCCGGGGTCCTGGCTGCGCCTGACCAAAAATTTATAGCCATTGGAACTAAAATGTCTTTAAGTAGATATCCCAGCATATTCAGATCCTCAGAGGCTATTCTTGCCTGCCTCTGCTTAAATGAAGAATTCTAGCTGGAGTCTGCCAGATTACCTGCCAGCACCCGATGGATGGATGAATGAGTGGGTGGATAGATGGATAAATGAGTGGATGGTTGGATGGATGGATGGATGAGCGGATGGATGGATGGATGGATGGATGGATGGATGAGTGGATGGTTGGATGGATGGATGGATGAGTGCATGGATGGATGGATGAGTGCATGGATGGATGGATGGATAGATGGATGGATGGATGGATGAGTAGGTGGATGGATGGATGGATGGATGGATGGTTGGATGGATTAGTGGATGGTTGGATGGATGACTGGATGGTTGGATGGATGGATGGATGAGTGGAGGGATGGATGGATGAGTAGATGGATGGATGGATGAATGGATGGATGGATGAGTGAATGATGGGTGGATGGATGAGTGGATGAATGGACGTGTGGGTAGATGGATGGATGCATGGTTAGCTGCTCTTTGTTTCTGGTTGACCTGCCTTCAGTTTTGATCTGCAGTTGACCAAATTCTAGCACAGTAGCCAGCATATTATTGAGTTGGGGTTTGCAGTCTTGGGGTTATGGGGACCTCTTACATAAATGAAAGCCAGTGGCCTCTCTTATTCGTTAGACGGGCTTAGGGTCTCTCTCTTCTGGTGCTGAAATCTTCTGAGTTGGTTCCTTTAGACAATGGTCCCCTGGGAGGGGCCTGTTCAGTCATGATGTCAAGAGGCCTTTGGAGAAGAGCATGTAGATTAGAAACAGGCTGAATCAGTAGTGATTTCCACCAGTCCTTTGGAAAAGGGAATGGCCTTTCTCAGACCACATGGGAAAATAGCCCACATGTGGCACACTGTCTTAGTTTAGGAGGTGGAGGCTTCTGTGGCTTTGTGGCTGGTACCCCATGGTGGCAAGAGGTCCCAGGGTTCTGGAACTATCCATCCCTGTACTTGGCCCTTGCTCTTTCATGGGTCCTTTCTACCATCTGCAGACCCCACCTTGGAAAGGGGGTGGGGCAGAAAGCTTTGCCCACCCACATGTTGACTGTCCCTACAGGGCAGGTTTGGCCTGGCACCTGGTAGGCCAGGTGAGCAGTCAGGGCAGCCCCTGCCGGGGTCAGAAGCACAGACGCTTACTTTGGTCTTGCAGCCTCCAAACCTTCAGCTTCTCCCATGCCTCGTCCCTACTTCAGCCTTGGAAAATACCAGAGAAAGTATCTAGGGACATAAGTCAGAGGGAACTCTTAAACACTTCTCTTTGGAAGCCTCCACCACCCCCCTTTCCCTTGCTCCTTGCCTCTGGCTTTGGCCTGGTGATGACAATGATCTCATCTCTGCAGCCTAGTACCCCTAGGTCATGGGGCTCCCGGCAGGGGCGGCCAGGTGTGCAGCCAGCAGGTACCTCCCCAAGGAAGTAACCTCAGATCTCATCTAAGGAACCAGCAGAGCAAGTTCTGTGAGTCTGTCTCGCCAGGTGATGGTAATAGAAAGTCCACAGCCAAATCTGCCCTAGGCTGGGATGGGCAGGGATTGGGAGAACCAGGCACATCCTGCCCAGGACCTTGGATCTCAGGAGCCCTGGCCCTGCAGAGGAGTGACCATGGCCCTAGTTAGTTTAATGCCCATTCCGTGCAGAGGAATGAATTGCTGGTCTCCCTGTGTTGTTGCCAGTCACTGAGACTGCTGGTCTCCACGAGCAGCGCAGCCTTCATCCCCTCCAGGAACAGGTGCATCAGCACTCACTGTTCACATAGCCAACTCTAATATAGAACACAGACCCCCAAGGGGCCCAGAGGGGACACTAGCCTGTTCACTGTGGCAAGTCAGGGCACACTCAAGCAGAATTATTCCTCTGCCGAGTCAGGGCAAGGCTCGGCAAAGGTTCTGCCAGAACAGTCCTGGAGGCCCAGACGGGCGTCTTGTAAATAGATAGATGCCCTGTCATCAGCTCTGCATTAGATGGGACATTGGATGCTTTTGTAATTTTTCTTGTCAGGGGAAATGGAAAGGGATTAAGGGGAGTGGGAACGGGCATGGGAATATGTTGTTGAGAGTTGCATCTCTGAGCTGGGTCTTGGGTGGAGACTCCCAAGTGTCAGTTGGCTTGAGAACACCTTGGATTCTCTTGATTAATGATGAGGACCCCTCCCTCCCCAGAAATGTCATGCTATAACCCAAGCCGAGTCTGCCTCCCCGCTGGGCAGCAAAGACAATCGCTGGGATGCAGCAAGGAAAGGATTTATTGGAGAGGTAGTCAGACGAGGAGACAGGAGGGCAAGCCTCAAATCCACCTCCCTGAAGGGAGAGCCGGGGAAATTTAAAGGCAAAAGGAAAAGGTCTGGGTAAAAAGTTGAACTGGTCGTCTGCCACTGCGATCAGTCCCATGAACTCTTTGGTTACTGGCTTCGATACTAGGCAATACCAGGGTTCGCTCCCCTGCCTCCTCGACTTCTCCAGTCCCGGTCAGACCTAAATGGGCCCCGTTCTGCGTGGCCAGTTGACTTTGGGGGATCCAGATGGGAAAACCCATGAGGGTGACGCAGCATCCCCAGCCCAATGCACATGTGGAGAGTGGGATAAACACCAGCCTCAACCTGCTTACCCATGCCTCGGTTTGGAACTGAGAGAGCATCTCATGCCCTAGAAGGATCACTCTGGCTGCTGCATAGAAATGAATGGTGGGGGCGAGAGTGGCCGCTGGGAGGCCAGGGAGGAGCCATGGTGGTTGTCCAGGGGAGAGGTGACCTGACCCGGGCTTGGGCCAGGGTCGGGGGCTTAAGTTTGAGATGCTCATTCCACACATCTAGGTGGCTCTGCAGATCTGGAGACAAGATCAGTGGGGTAGTCACCAATGGCTGAGCCCCCTGGATGAGATCACCTACGGAGTGAGAGGACAGGGCTGAGGCGGAGCGCTGGGGCGCATCCATGTTTCGGGGTCAGGTGGATGAAGGGGAGAAAAGTAGAGTGGTCGTGGGGCTTATGGGGAGAGTAACGGCCTGGACAACAAATGAAGAGAGGACTTCCAGAAAGACAAGGCGATGCCAGGTCAAGAACGGTGATGGTTGAGAATTGTCCATCAGCTTTGGCAACAAGGCCATCACTGGTGACCTTGACAGAGTCGTCAGGGTCAGGTGGGGTCAGAAGCCTGACAGAGCAGTGGGTTTACAGAGGAACAGGAAGGGTGGTGTGTTCGATTCCTGGGGCCGCTGGAACAGATAACCACCAGCTGGGTGCTTAAGACAACAGAATGCATTCTGTCACCGTTCCGGAGCCCAGTTGTCCAAAATCGGGGTGTCAGCAGGGTTGGTTCCTTCTGAGGGCTCTGAGGCGAATCCTCCCCAGGCCTCTCTCCTGGCTCCTGCTGGTCGCTGGCAGTCCTCGCTCGTGGACGTGTTACCCCATCTCTGCGTCCATCCCTACATGGCCTTCTGTGTCTGTCCTCATCTTACTAGGACACCAGCCATTGGATTCAGGGCCCAGCCTACTCCAGCATGACCTCATCTTAAGATGCAAATTACATCTGCAAAGATGCTATTTCCAAGAGGGCCACGTTCTGAGGATCCAGGCGGTTCTGAATTTAGGAGGGGGGACACTCTACCCCCCATTATACATGTAGAGACAGTGACTCTAGACCATTCCTACGGGACCCCCATGCCACCCCCTGAGGGGAAAGTGAGACAGCAGTCAGATGGGGTACCCATTGGGTGAGGTCGAAGGGCTCCTAAGTCTTCTGCCCAGGAGGGTTTGCCTTGCCTTCCAAGGTAGCTGAGGAAGGGGGAATGTCATGGCGAGACCAGGTCTGTGGTCCACCGAGGGGGCAGAGTGTGACAGGCAGAAAGTCTGGCCAGGGCTGGCTAGAGACATCTCGGGGTCACAGCCTTGGAGGCAATCTGACCTGTGAGCCCTCCAAGGACTATCTGGGAAGTCGTCTATGCCCTCCTTCCCCAGCCCAGCCCAGCCCAGCCACCAGGTCCTGACCTCAGCAGGGAACAGTGGTTTACAGAGCTGGTCAGCCAGAGTTGCTAAGCGGGGCCTCCCTGAGTGCTGTTGTACTCCCTGCCCCCTTCCCCTGTACGCCGGGCAGACCCTCCCAGCAGAGTCCCTGCCCCCTTCCCCTGTGCGCCGGCAGACCCTCCCAGCAGAGTCCCTGTCCCTGTCCCCCGTGCGCCGGGCAGACCCTCCCAGCAGAGTCCCTGTCCCTGTCCCCTGTGTGCCGGGCAGACCCTCCCAGCAGAGTCCCTGTCCC
>NW_023270447.1:87428131-87468175 GCF_011800145.1 Mirounga leonina | reverse complement strand
CTGTCCCCTGTGTGCCGGGCAGACCCTCCCAGCAGAGTCCCTGTCCCCGTGCAGGGGCCAGGGCAAAGGCAGAGAGTGATCAGTGTGTCCCTGTGTGACCTCCCCCACCCTCCAGCCAGCTCTAGACCAAAGCCACTTGCTCTGACTCCTCAGGCCTTGAGACCTTCTGGGACTGAAGCCACAGCTAAGGGGGACTATGGTGTCACCTTCCTCTTTCCCGGGGTGAAGGGGTGGAGATGACCATTGTAGGGGGGAGACAGGGCCCAGTGTGGCCCCCAGGCCTGCCCACTCCCTGGACATGCAGAAGGAAAAGACCTACTTGCAAGCTGCAGACTGGCCGTCACCCAAGGGAGAGTCCCTGCCCATGGGTCCTCCCTTCCCCCACCGCTTGTGACCGCATCTCCCACTAAGGAAGGCTTTTGTCTGCATTCCTCCGTTTTCAAATTCTCCCTTTTACGGCTCCCAGAGAAGTTTGGTGAGGTTTTTTTGTGATTGTGGGTTTGGAGGGGGCTCAGCTCTTTTCCTCAAGAGGCTTTTGACTTGGTGACTTCCTCCTGGTGTCCTCCTGGCCTCCCTAGATGCCCTCCCAGGGCGCCTCACCCGACGGTGGCTCCTACCTGCACCCGCATTCCAGCTGGGCTCCAGGGAAGTGCCTAGTCAGGGGCACTAATCTCCCCAACCTGCAAGGGCTTCTTTCTGGGGGAGAGAGGCCACTTAGGAGGGAAGGGGTCATTCTGGGCCCCTTTTCCCCCAAAAGTCTGGTCATATGAGGACAACAGGCTCTCGGAGTCGGGGGAACAGGGAACCAGAGTTGCGTCGTCATCCAGCCGGGTGTCAGGCATCCTTCCCTGGTTGCCAAGAACAAGGGGTCGGTGTTCTGTTTTGCTTCTTTTTTGTAAAAACCGCTTACTGTCAAGGGGAAACGCACACATATCCTGATGGTCCTCCAAGATGGCCATCCTCCACCCATGACTTTCTAGAATCCATTTCACGGAGCATTTTCACTGTAAGCTACGTGCAGGAGTAAGCATGCAGTCAGTCAGTCTCAGGACCGGTGAAGACGATGGGTGAGAATGAGAACGTGGCTGGGTCAGGGGCAGTTCCTGACGTGAGCCATCTGTCCTTGACCTCACAGACCCAAGTTCATTCCATGACAGCACAGCAGCAGGCTCTGAAGGCGTGAGTTGGGTTGTAGTCTCTCTGAGAAGTGCGGGACAGCCACAGGCTGGCGTGCTGGGCTGTGCATGGTCAGGACACCAGGTAATCATTCCTCCTAGACATGTGGAAGTGAGTGCAGAGACCCATCCGGTTCTGCAACCTTTGGCTCCCATAAATAGCACCTGATTCACTTCCCAATTTCTGTGCTGTACTCAGTGCCCCCCCCCCCCCACCCCGCCATTCATATAAACTATGTAAAGTTTAGGACGAGCATCTCAGCTTCCTGGAGGTGGGCCCAGCGGCCGAGGCCCCTTGCACAGGTCATCAAAGAAATTTTGGCCTTCCCTGTTTGGGAACTTCTTTGGTGGAACTTCAGGGGGTACTTGGCTTTGTGGATGGAGCTGGATACAGAGCCTGCAGGCCCCCGGCAAAAGCGTTGAGGTGGGGAAGGCCTTCTCGGGTTCCGTTAGTGACCAGCTGAAATCAGGACAGACATTTTCCGTGGCCTGGTGCCCACATCCGGTTGCACTCCTGGTCTCTGCCCGGCCTTTGGAAAGCAGTCAGACCATGACCCTGTGCATCATCGTTTGTTCCCTACAAGAGCCAGGAAGGAGGGGGATGACCTGTGCATGTATTTGTGGCCCCCAAGAACAGACCCATCCCTGGGCTGCTTGCATGACTGGCCGTATTTTCAGCTCAGGGTGCATCACTGCATCTGCTGTAGCTGCTTCTTCTGCAACTCATCCCGGCAGATCTGGGATGTCTGAAGGATGCATCCCTTCTGGGTTCACAACCGCTCCCTAACTGGATTATTCAGTGTGGTCCAAAGATGGTCAGGCAGAGGGAGCTCCCATGTTGGCGGAAAGAGAGCCAGACTATTGGCTGGACCTGGGTGTATATCCACATTCTAGCCCTGGCTCTCCCCTCCTCAAGCCATTTCCCCATCTATAGATTGGGCAGGGGTGGGGACCACAGTGCCCACCAGGAACCAAGCTGCTGCTCGTGCTGCGATGTTAATTTCAGGTCAGCTGTCACCAAAAATAAGGGAGCTGGAGCGGGGGCTGTGCAGGGCTCTGCCATTTAGAAACATTTCTTAGTGAGGGTCCCCATGGGATGCCTGAGAAACCATTAAGCTAAGAGGCTCTGATGGGAACTCCCTCTCAACCCTCCTTCCGCAGCCCTGCACGGCACTCTGGCCACATTCAATGGCTCTTGATACTTTCTCAAGTGTCCCCAGCCAGCAGGGGAAGCCCCTCTGCCTCCCCATGGGGGCCGAGCCACATTCTGGAGGGAGAAGGGGCTGGCCCGATGTGGCAGATGGAGAGAGCTCCTGAGTGGGGGAGAGGAAGGGCCGCCGAATTCCCCCACTCGATCCACTGAAGGGCCACTCAGCGTGTCCAGGCCAAGAGCCACTGGGAGGCATTTCTGGCCTTCGGGATCTCAGCGGGAGGAGACTGAAGCATCTGCTCCGGATTCCTCATCTTCCAGATGGGGAAACTGAGGCCTAGGCAGCGGGAGGGGTCTGCTCGAGGTCAGGCTGCTGGGCAGGGTGGAAATGAGGAGCCAGATGTGGATGCCTTACGATGAGGGAGACCCAAGGTTCTGTGGGCTCGCAGGTGGGAGAAGCCCATCCCTGCTCACCAGGAGTCTGGAATGCTTGGACCCCAAAGGGCGGAAGATCATTTAGCTCATCCTCCTGCCTCTAGGCAGGGCTCCCCTTAATCATCCTGTGCTGTCCAGGAACGGCCCCGTTTCAAAGCTTTTCATGAAAAACATTGACCAATTCGGTTCCCTTTCCCGTCTCGCTGTGGCTAACGGCCCGTGGGAGATGAAGAGCAGTTGCTCGCCTTCTTTTAAAGCCAGGAATTTAGTCAATGTGTTACCAAGCCTGAGATTTATTCTTTTCATAACAGCTCGGTTGAGATGTAATTCACAGGCTGTTCTAGTCCTGCATTTAAAGCGCATGACAGCCTTGCCACCATCAATACGATCAGCTTTAGAACACCTTCATGCCCCCCCAAAACCTGTACTCATCAGCAGTCTCTCCCTATTCCCCCCACACCTCCAGCTGTAGCATTTGCTCATCAATAGTTCAGTTTTTTAAATATTATTTTTAAAATTTGGAGACACACGTTGATCCACTTCTCATGGGGGGCATGGGGTCTTGAGGGAAATGCTGGGTTTGTTTGTTTTTTTTTCTCAGTTTTTTGGTCACAGGGCAGTCTCAGTGTCAAGGGGAGACCTGGCCGAAGCCACAGACGTGCTCCCTTCAGCTCTTTCCAGATCCACGACGCCGTGGGTCGGCCCTGAGCAGCTCCAGGCGTGCTCCCCTGCACCTTGCTTCTGGGAAGAGAGCCAGGAAGAGTCAAGTGCAGGGAGGCAGGGAGAGCGGGGCCCACTCTGCCCCCCGCGGCCTCCGGGGCCTGGGAGGGAGTGACTTTCACGCTCCGTCTGGAGCAGAGTTTATCTGAGACTCGGGCTGCATGGAGCATCCCTTGGGGGAAGACAGGTGTCCCAGGCCATCTGGGGACATAAGGACTGAAGTGCTCATGCAGGCTGCAGCTGGAAGTCCCTCTCAAATACAGGTGCCCAAGGCAGCACCACCGTGAGCCCTGGTCTCAGTTTCCCTGGCTGTGAGATGCTCTGGCGGTGCCCGGGGCAGCCTCGAGGGTCCCGGCTGCGGCGGCTGGGCTGACATGTCCACTTCCCCTTGCCTGGGCCCCTCGGCTTCACTCCGTCAGGTGGGAAGAAGTGTGAGGACCTAGGGTTTCTATAGACACTCCCCCTTCAGGCCGTGGGGCGGCTGGGCCTGCCTCCTATAGAGTGTGTCTCTGGACCGGCATTTCTTCCATCTTCCTTGGCAGCACGGTTTGGTGGCTAAGGATGTGGTTGCTGAGCCCGGGCTGCCTGGATTCGGACCCCAGCGTGTAACCTTGACGCATCAGGCCCCCTCTGCCTCAGTGCCCTCACCAGTGAGGTGGGGACGGCTGCAGCACCCATGAGCACTGGGCTAATGTGGATTCCCTTCCCGAATAACTGCGCGGGGTCTGGAGCTCTGGCCTGTGCTGGGACGGGCTGTCTTCCATGCGCCCGGTCGGACACGCCATGAAGGGTTGTCCGGGGGGGTAAGAGGAGCGACAGCCTAGGTTCAGATCCAGCTCCTCCTACCAGCGCTGTGACCCTGGGCAAGGTATTTGGACTCTCTATCCCTCAGTGTCCTCATCTGTAAAATGGGGATGATAATGCGGATGCCTCCCTGGGAAGGTTAAGTCCCCGAGAACAAACCGTAGTAAACCGTCGACTGAGCTGGCCTCTCCAGAGGCCTCACAAAGGTGCCCGGCCCAGAGCAGGTTCTCTGTGTTAGCGATGAACAGCTGGTTTAAAATGTGAAGTTGGCTCGTTACTAATCGTCTACTGACGCTAATTCTGCTACGATGGCTGTCCTTGTTAGCGCTGTTCGTTCTAGAGCCTTCCAGAGCTGTGCTAACGTGTCCTCGCTCTCTCCTCCGCTCCCCCAGCCGAGCCCCTGCCGCTCATGGATCTCTGCCGCCGCTCGGTGCGCCTGGCCCTGGGCAAGGAGCGTCTGGGTGACATCCACATACTACCGCTGCCGGCCTCCCTCAAGGCCTACCTCCTGTACCAGTGACGCTGCACCCCTGCATCGCCAGCACGCCGGCCACCTGGTGCCGCCGCACCCTGCGCCTCGGACCGGGATCCGGCCCCCGGGAGGAAGTGCCTGCTCTTCCTCCCCGTCCTCCCCGCCGCCCCAGCCGGCCGCCCACAGCTTAACACAGGCTCCTCCATTCCCTGTCCCCACGTTGGCAGAAGCCCCCCGCATGCCGTGTCCACAGGCCCTCTTCGGAAGAAGACACAGAGAACAGACTCCTAGGAAGCCCTCCACCGAGCCCCGACCCGCCCTCGGGGTGGCGCAGGGATCCCCGCCCCCCCCGCCCCGCCCCGACCTGCCAGGTCCCGGGAGGAGGTGCCCCGGCGCCAAGAGCAGATGCCAGGGGCGCTAAGAGGTGCTCAGATGGGGGCCCGGCCACCGCAGACAACACTCAGGACGTCAGGAACTCACCGCGGACACCGAGGCAGGAGCCCAAACGGAACCTCCACAGGCGCATACGAGTGCCCTGCGTCGGCCCCGGCTGTCAGCCCCCCGGTACCCTGTATTTATTCTTTTCACAATGACAAAAGCCATTTATTTATTCCATTTAGAAAGGAAACCTGGTTTCTTGCCCTCTCTCCGGAGTGTTCTGTTGCTTTGCTTCCACCTGCCCCTCCCTGGGATGTGTGCGCCTCACCCGTCCCTCTCGTGGGCCGTGGTTGTGGCTTGTCCTCACGTGGGCACAAGGGTGTCCCTGTGTGGGTCCCCAGACCTACAGTTTCCGGGCGTTCTGCTCTGGGTTCCCGAGCACATGAGAGTCTTGGGGGGCCCGTCCACAAGGGCTGTGGCGCTCCCCGTGTCTCCAGGCAGGAGACAGACATCTTTGCACGTGGTTTTCCTCCTTTAGTCTTCTGTGGGGGGGTTGTGTGTGCTTTTGCTTTCCTAGCTGAAGACCTCCCATGTGCATCCTCAGAAGCTCTGCCTTCCCAGAGCCGGAACTAAGAAGGGAGGATGATGAGTGGGTCTCCGGCCCCAGGGAAGCCAGGGGCGCGCGGCGGGGTGGGGAGACCAGAGTGAGGTCGTGCCCCTCGGAAGCCAGTGCAGGCCTCCACTTCATGCCCCCGTCCGGGCTCTGCGCCCAGGGGGAGCAGCCTCAGCTCATCACGACCCCCCAGAGCCGCACGGGGAGCAGGGCGGGGTGGGGCGGGGCAGCCAGCAGAAGAGGGCCGCTCGCGCCCTGCCGCAGCCCCCCCACGTAGCAGACCCCAGCCCCTGCCGCCGCACTCACCGCCCCTTTGATCTTGAAGTCAACTCGCTTAGAATCTGACTTCTGTTCGTTTCTGTACAGGTACAATAGATGACTTTATTTGTTTAAATGTTTAATATATATACATATATATTTGTCTGTAAGAATTACGTTTTAAACAGCTGCTGTAGGGTACCTTTAAAAAACAAAGTCTTCCCGTGGAGTATATTTTTTAAAGCACAAAATTGGTGCCAAGTCTGGGTGAGGGATGTAAATTACCCCCTTATTATTTTGAGTTTTTTTCCAAGGACGGGGGAGAAACCTTACCTGTAAGACTTTTAAAGACTTTTCCTCACTCCTGTTTCAGGGTGGGTCATGTTCTCATGAATGTTGCACACGAGAGAGTTTTACTTACACAGATGCCAGCCGAACCGCCTTGACCCAGCGTTCTCCCGCCGACGCCGGATGGATTGCAGGCTCTCAGTCATCTCTCTGCACCTCTGTCCCCGGCTTCCCAAACCTCAGCCCCACCCTTCTTTCCTCTCCTCCCAGAACCTTGTGACCTGTACAGTTTTAAAACTCCTGTTCTATTTTATGATGGTTAATAATAGTCAGTAACCTAATAAAGGAAAGTTTATTAAAATACAAAACCACTTTTGAGTCCCTTTCTGTGCCTTGGGGGAAGGGAAAGGGGTGTGGCCAAGCCCCCCCCTCCCAGGTCCAGTTTTCAATAGATAATGAGGTGATCCCCTGGGACCCCGTGGCACAGGGTGGGAGGCCAGCCAGAGCCCCAGTGAGGAGGAGAATCCTGGAGAGGTGATCCTAGAATGTCCCCATCCCTTTTCAGAAGTTCTCGAGCCTGCAGCCCAGACTAAGACTATCTGAGCCCGATAGGAAGGATTCTGCCCATCGGTGAGAGCCTCTGGCTCTTCGGTATCCTACAGCTTGGGTTGACAGTGGGCTTTTTAGGGGCAGGGTAGAAGCCCGTGGGAGCATCCTCAGAGTCCAGGCTCTGCACACGTGGTAGAAGGAGCTGGTCCCTCACTCACCTCTGTGTTCCCACTGCCAAGTGTGCAGTGATGCTGATGAGCCTTCGTGGCGAACCCGTTCTGCCCGCTGCTGTGGGCGGGGACCCCCCCCCTTCTTCCCCTAGCAGAGGAGACAGGAAAATCCAGCTGATTCAGAGGACTGGTGAGTGAGAACGTGAACAGTCAAGACATTTACTAGATACGATCGCATGTCATGACTAGTTTCCAAAGAATTGGCAAGAATGCATTTCAGCTCCCTGTGGGCCTGTCAGGATCTTACGGTACTATGAAAAGTGTCCCGGTCTGAGGGCCCAAGACGCCTCGGACCAAAGTCCCGTGTCCCTTTCTCTGCCCGCCTCCTAGCCAGCTTTCCTCAGACCACCTGCATTGACATCCCATGGAAGGTATTGGCCAAAATGCACGTTTTCTCAGAGCCCTGCCTGACATGAACCGAATCAACGTTTCTGGGGCCAGGCCAGGGATCTGCAGTTTTCTCGAACTCCCCAAGTGACCTTGCCTAAGAGAGTTTGGAGACCACTGTTTGCAACTGTGTCAGCTCTTTTTCCCGACAAGCTGCTGAGGAAAGGGAAATTCTTTCAGTGTGTTGGTGGGTTGGCCCAGCGACGAGCACAGGGACTCCTGAGTCAGACCTGGGTTCAAATATTGGCTCTGACCCCCCTCCCTCGCTGTGTGCTCTTGGATGAGCCTCCGTCAAATGGCAGGCCTCACAGTGCCCATCTCATAGGAGGGTAGCAAGGGTGAAATGAGGCTTTAGAACAGGGCCCCGCATACTAGCAAGTGTGCAAACAAATGCTTTAAAAGCTCATGCACTTCTGTTCTGGGAAATGGCAGCCCCGGGACTGGAATTGGTCTTTGAGAATGGTGCAAACATCCCTAAACCAACTTCCTGATAAATGTTATTTCTTCTTGGGCAAAGTCTCCAAAGATCAAGGTGGGTACGGGGGGAAAGGGAGCCCTAGATGCCTTCCGCAGATGCGTATGGAGGAAAGGGGTGGCCCAAAATTATTTTTCGGTTGGAGTTCATGTCTGGGTTGCAGTTGGAACTCCGCTGGCTTTGAAGGAGGTGGCAGGGGGAGGAAGGGGGTCAGGCGGGATGGGGGGGGCAGTGGTGGAAACCCAGGGAAAATAAGGCCCTTTGTACTGCCCGGAGACTTCTCGGGGAGCGGGGTTTCGCGTTGGAGGGAGCAATCTTAATAAAACCATCTTGCAGACCGGCCCATGTGGTTGTAATTAATACCCTGCCTTCGAGCAGGTAGCCGGCCTGGGGCTTGGCCTTAGATGGGAAGAGCCCTCCCTCCTCCTCCTGCCCCAGGCTTCCCTCCCACCCTTCCTCCCGCGCCTCCTCGGCGGCGAGATGAGGAATGTGGACTTTACTGAACCATAAAGTATGCCGGGGGAGCTGGGGAGGGGGCCGAAGACAGAGCAATTAGTTCATGCTCCAGTCCAGACACCCAAACATGGTTGGAGTCCAGCTGCAAGGAATATTTGAAATAAATGAGCTGCCCGGGGCCAGGAGTTTGCTGTGTTTTCTGTACGGGGCCATGGCAACCAGGGAGGAAATCATGAGCTAGGGATTGGGCTCTAGAATCAACAAATGATGTCCTGGCCGAGCAAGCCCAGAGGAAGCCGCTCACGGCTCTCCGAGGGCTTCTAAGGGCTCAGCTGCAGGCGGGCCGGACGGTCCTCCCGGCGTACCCCGAGTGCTACTGCCCCAGACTCGGACCTCCGTGTCCTCTTCGGGGCTCTGACCTTTTTTCTCTGTCTCTCTTTTTTTCTTTTCTTTCTTTCTTTCTTTTTTTTAAGAAAACCGAAAGCTAACCCTTCTTTGGAACTTTCTTCCTGGGCCAGAGCACAGCTGCCGCTGCCGGTCCGATAAAGATTTTGCTGAGCGGAGGGAATGTTCCCGGTGGAAAAGCCCGGGCTGAGGGCAGCTGGCTAGATGGAAGGTGGCGTTGACTTACCCTGGCTCTGTCTACCCGCCCAGCCCAGCTGCAGCCCCTTCAGGGTCTTCTTCGTAGGCAGGAAAGGCAAAGGCCTCATTTATCCCTCCCCTGACTCTTCTGAGGGTGGGCTTTACAGCCGTCCCTGAGATCATGTCTTCTAGAAGCACACGGAGAGCAGGACCTGGCGTGGGGGCCCTAGGCTGAAGTTCACAGGTTCCTCCTGCATCGGAATCTGTGATACGGCGGCCGCACTTGCCTCCCTGGGCCCTCTTAGACCACTAGAAGCTTACGGCGAGGCGCATCGAGGTACTGGGTACAAGGACCTCCTACCTCATCACCCTTTTCCAACCAGCTTTTTTTTTTTTATTTGAAAGAGAGAGAGAATGAGAGAGAGAGAGAACATGAGAGGGGGGAGTGGGAGAGGGAGAAGCAGACTCCCTGCTGAGCAGGGAGCCCGATCCAGGGACTCCAGGATCATGACCTGAGCCGAAGGCAGTCACTTAACCGACTGAGCCACCCGGGCGCCCTCCAACCGGCTTTCTAAAAAATTGCAGTGAACCTCAAATAACATCACATTCACCATTTTAAAGTGGACACCTCAGTGCCATTAGCACATTCATGATGTTGGGCAACCACCCCCTCTGCTTCCAGAACATTTTTATCCTCCCAGGGGAGACCCTGTGTCCGTTGGCAGTCCCGCCCCTCTCCCCAGCCCCTGGCAGCCGCCAATCTGCACTCGGACTCTATGTGGACCCTTGTGTGCTCAGAGGGCAGTGAACAAGCTTTCCTAGGAAGGCATCTTGCAGGGAAATTGCCTGTGCCCCAGAGCCTCTGCCCTACTACATGGAAATGAGGTCAGTTTTCTAAAAACCCGCCTCATTACCAGGGAGGCAGAGTATGTGGCCTTGCCCCGTCTCTCTGACCCCCCCATTTCCACATTGCATTAGGTTCCCATGGGTGCCATAATAAATTACCACACACTGGGTGGCTTAAAACAGCACACATTTATTTTCTTATAGTTCTGGGGGCCAGAAGTCCAAAATCCAGGTGTGGACAGAGCCGTGCTCCCTCCCTCCAGAGGCTCCAGGGGAGAATCTTTCCTGCCTCTTCCAGCTTCTGGTGGCCCCAGGCGGTCCTTGGCTTGCGATCACATCACTCCAACCTCTGCCTCTGGGGTCACATGGTCTTCCTTTCTGTGTTCCTGTGTCTGTCCCATAAAGACACTCATCATTGGGTTTAGGGCCCACCCAGGATGAAATCATCTTGAGATCCTTAACTCAATGGCATCTGCTAAGACCCTTTTTTCAAATAAGGTCATGGGGTTAGGACGTAGACACATCTTTCTGAGGGCCATCATCCAACCCTCTACACATATCTTTTAGAACAGGGCTCATAGGGGCGCCTGGCTGGCTCAGTCGGTGGTGCGTGCAACTCTTGATCTGGGGATTGTGTGTTCGAGCCCCATGTTGGGTGTGGAGATTACATAAAAAATAAAAGTTAAAAAAAAAAGGGGCGCCTGGGTGGCTCAGTTGGTTAAGCGACTGCCTTCGGCTCAGGTCATGATCCTGGAGTCCCTGGATCGAGTCCCGCATCGGGCTCCCTGCTCGGCAGGGAGCCTGCTTCTGCCTCTGACCCTCCCCCCTCTCATGTGCTCTCTCTCTCTCTCATTCTGTCTCAAATAAATAAATAAAATCTTAAAAAAAAAAAAAAGTTAAAAAAAAATAAAGAACAGACTTCATAAGAGTACTTCCTCTTAGACTGACCATGAGGATTTACGAAATGATGAGCGTAGAGAATATACCCCAGTGCCAGGCCCGGTGAGGGTTAAGGTAAGGATTGGCCACGTCATTAACCACACGGGCATCTCCCTTCTGCCTCCGCCTCTCACGGCCAGTGCCACCAGAGCAGATCTGCCCTAGGACTGGTGGCCGTTCTTCCACGGGGTGGGCACCCAGGTGGCGCGTGGAAGCCACGGGGCCCGGCTCAGGCCAGGATGTGAGGAGAACGTGAAACTCGTCAGTGGCCGGGGCTCTGGGCTCTCCCTGGGTGTCCCTCTGGCCAGCCACAGTGAGCGGTCCCGGGGTCTAGGAAGGTGCGGGCAGTGCTCAGAGGTCATCAGGAACAGAGGCTGAGCCCCCGGGGTACGATGGCGGCTCGGTGCCCATGTGCCTCCATCTTTCTTTGGGACCGAGGGTGCTAGCTCGCATCCTGCAGCCTCTCCAGCCGGGCCAGCTCCGAGTTGATCGTAGAAGGAAATGGAATGTGAACCCCAGGCTATTTAAAGAGCAAGAGGGACTGGAGGCACGGCTGGGGCCCGGCCAAGCAGGGTGCTTCAGGTCGGCGCGGGCTCCTCTTTGCACATGGTTTGATTTACTGGAGGGCCGCGAGCAACTCCAGCTTCAGACAGAGAACTATCTGAAGCAGCTGCCAGATGTTGTGTCTGAGTTGGGTTTTTACAACTTGCTTACTGGTTAGCAGCCTGCCTCCCGCCGGAGTTCAGCTTGCCCCCGCGGGTTCAGGGCCCTGGCCGCGGCCCACGGGCCTTTGCAGAACGGCGCCACTTCTCCTTCCTGCGCAGCCCGAGCCTGTTCTCCTCGGAGCGGAGCCAGGGTAGGAGCCCGGTTTCCCAAGCATCAGGCCTTCCTGGGGTGGCAGTGAGGCCCCGACTTCGGGGGGGTCTTGCCAGCACCCTGAGCTTGTGGAATGTTCCATCTGATGTTTACTGTGGGGCCCTCTGGGAGAGGCAGGGTCTAAAGCAGACCTTGAGACCTCGAGAACAGCTCTGCAATGAGGCATCCCTTGGAGCAGGCCCTCCAGGCCGGGGCTGTCCCCAAGCCCTGGGCGTGGCCTGGGAGGACGGGACACGGACCTCTCCCTTTCTCGCCTGATCTTCCGTCTTGCTCCCGCCCCCTGATTTCACTGCGGCCACTTGAGGTCAGCCCTTTGCAATGGAGCGCGGAAGGACACGGGGGACCAGCGCTGGGACCACAGTTCACCCAAGGGGTTCTGGAAGGTTCCCAAACCTCTGGAAATTCGAATGAACCAGGGACGTTCCAGGGAGGCCCCAGTAGGACCAACCTTTGGGTCCAGGCCACTGTGTCGGGTCAGAGGCCAGTCCTGCCAGTTGGGATGGGATGTGCCCAATGTGACACGGTTGGGGTTCACAGGGCTCACGGCGGAGGGGTGTTTCTCAGCCCATCCTCCCATCAGGGAGGCCTGTGGCGGGAGGCCCGTGATTCAAGTGTTCACTTCCTGAGGCCACTTGGAATGACTTCTCAGAAGTTTGCTGTGGAGCAGAGCAGATGACAAGGGAAGGGGCGGGGCAGGTGAGGAGCCCGGGGGGAGGGGGGTTGAGTGATTAATCTTGTTGCATGTGAAAGCACACTTGTGTCCGTCCAGGAACCCCGAACGCGGCCAAAGTGGACAGAGTGTTCAGTCCCCTCCTGAAAGTGCCAGAAATGTTTTGTCCACTGGGCAGGAAAACATCCTCTGCTAGCTCGCTGGAGTTTGGCGCTCTGCCTCTGAGGAGCCGCCTCTGAGGGCCGCGCTGGGAGGAGCCAGGCCTGGTGGCCGAGGGACAGAAGGAACAGCCTGTGGGCCTCGGGACCCTGCCCCCTGGGGTGCAAGGGGACGCCTCCTCCCTGCTCCCCAGCCCCAGCCCCTGCGCCCCCTCTCACCTCTGAGTCCTCCAGAGAACTGGAAAGAGAAAAAATCACAAGCAGGGAGCCCTCACCCGAGACCCAGCAAAGGTGGTGGAATGTAGGAAGTTGCCTGGCTGGCCCGCTGCTGGGTGAAGCCCGCAGTCGTCTGCAGAAGCACAGACAGACCCAGGCGAGGGGACAGGAGGGCTGGGGTTTGGACTTCGGAACACCAGTCACCCATCCTGTGACTCTGGACATCACCTTTGGGAGCTTCCATTCCCTCTTCTGTGAAGTGGGAATAATGATACCTTCCAGCCAGGCTCCTGGTGTTGCAAAGGCTGAATGAGGACTGGGTATGCAAAGGCGGCAAAGCCCACACGTGCCCGAGGTCTTCTAACATCCATTTATGAGGAAGTGGGAAAGAGAAGCATCTTGGATATGCGTGTCCCTCCAAGGGAACACCCGTCCTCTGGTCCTATGGCTTCTCCTCGGGCACCCTGCAGCCATCCCTGGAAGCTGGGGGTCCCCTCTGGGGATCGCCCACCCCTAGCTTCCTAGAAAGATGAGCTGGGCATGAGCTGGGGCAGCAGACCAGCCCAGACGCACCGTAGGAGGACAGGCTCTTTAGGGCATCCTGGCCACCTACGAGGGAGACAGGCAACCTTTTCCTCCAGGAGGCCCTGCGGGAATGAAGAGAAGAGGGGCCACAGCCTCTGTTGTCCCATTTGGCAAACGTGTCTTGGCCCCCTGTCTTTGCCAGACACATGGAGATGCCAGGGATTCAGACTCAGAAAAGCAGCCTTCTGGGGCGCCTGAGGGGCTCAGTCAGTGAACGACCCACTCTTGATTTCGGCTCAGGTCATGATCTCGGGGTGGGAAGATCAAGTCCCACGTCAGGCTCCGCACTCAGTGCGGAGTCTGCTTGAGATCATTTCCTTCTCTCTCTGTCCCTCTCCCTGCTGGGGCCCTTCTCTCTCTCAAATAAATGAATAAATAGGGGCGCCTGAGTGTCTCAGTCGGTTAAGCGTCTGCCTTTGGCTCAGGTCATGATCCGGGAGTCCCAGGATCGAGTCCCGAATCGGGCTCCCTGCTCAGCGGGGAATCTGCTTCTCCCTCTCGTTCTGCTGCTCCCCCTGCCTGTGCTCTCTCTGCTCTCAAATAAATAAATAAAATCTTTTTTAAAAATAAATGAATAAATAAATCTTAAAAAAAGAAGAAGAAAAGCAGGCTTCTGAGCAAGGAGCTCAGTGGATGCGCACAGAGCAACAGGTGTGGGAGATAGGGTTCCAAGTGATGCAGAGGGGGTCTGGATGGACCCCACCAGGAGATCAGGGCGGGGATGCCCTACCAGGGTTTTGAAAGATAAATAGGAGTTTTCCAGGGGGAGGGCAGGGAATTGAGCCCTTTTGTGTAGGTTCTTCTGTGACATGGGGAAGCGGTAGGACCTGCTCATTGAGTGGCTCTTTATAAGGTGCTAGAAACGGTGTCTGGCACATAGTGAGTGCCCTTAAAGGATGGGGTGGATCTAGTAATAGTAATAATAGTGCTGTGACCTCACTGCCTCTGTGCCCCCCAGGCCGCCCCATGAAGGAGCCTTAAACCCAGAACTTCAGGTACCGGCTCATGGATCCTGCTTACACCCAGAAGTTCTTCCATCTCTGGGCAGCTCCTGGTCCAGGCTGTGGCTCTGAAGTGCCCTGGGTGGTCCGTCTTTGAAACCCACCGGCAGTCCCTGCGCTGGAGAAGGGCCTGAGCTGGTCCCTGGGGCTCCCGGGCCCCGCCCCCTGGGGTCTACTCAGCCCACTCTGCATGGCGACGCGTCCCTCGGGTGCCCCACGGTGTCAGCGGGTCGGCCCGCTGGGGAGTGGACAGAACCCCAGCGCACCCCAGTAAATCGAAGCTGGCTTCCTCCTCAGTCATTCCTGGGCAGGAGCCCAGCGGGAACTGGGGCGTAGTCCTCCTGGGGAGAGTAGATTCGAAAAAAGACTCGGGGTACAAGATCCGGGCTCCAGCTGCAGCTCTGAGACTCATTAGTGGTCCTGGGAAAAGGAAACCACATCTCTGAGTCTCCGCAGCCACCCTCCAAAGTAGGCCTGATCATAGTATCTACCTCTATGCAACAGCCCAGTCCTGAGGACTCTCCCGTCCCAGCGAAAGCACTCACCGAGCGCACATTAATGCGTGCTATCCCCTTGACGGCCCTCTGTGGGGGCGCCCACCATGACCTCAGTTGCTCAGATGCGCCCCCCACCCCCCCCCACACACAAGGTCACACAGCTGAAGTGGGGAAGTTGGAACTCAAACCGCTCACTGGCACCACACCTCGGGCTCTTGACACCTGCTGTGTGGCCATCTTCAGGTGACTGAGGGCAGAACTTGGTTCTCATTCATGCAGTGGGCCCTGGGTGTGGCCCCCGGGGACAGGGTGGCCCCGGCCCAGACGTTCTTCTGCCACAGGAACGGGAGGGCGAGCACCATGCCTGACTCCCTGCTTGACCCTGGCATGTAGTAGGTGCTCAATAAACACATGTCGGCTGAACAAAAGAAGAGGCTGGGCTGGAGGCTCAGCTCTTGAAGGTGGGGCTGCGCACTCGGGGGAAGGGTTAGCAGGAGAAACCAGTGGGCTTTCCAAAGCAGACGGAAAAGGAGGACAGGCCTCTCTGACCGCGCAGCCTCCCGGCGCAGGGAGGGGCCTTGACATCAAAAGAGCAGGGCCTTCAGAGCGAGGCAGAAGAACAAACTTGTACTTTGAGCCAAAGCCAAGGTAGGAGTGGGAGGGCAGGACATGCTTGAGACACAGCGGACAGCAGGAGAGGTTACCTTGCTTTCCGCCCCCACTCAAAGGACCCTGCAAGCAGGGTTTACCTGCTGTGCACTCTGTCAGCACCTGGCCCTCTGTTCACATGAGAAGCCAGGCGTCCACACAGCGTCCGCTGCCCCCCGAGCACCGGGCACACTCCGACCCAGGCAGGCCTGCTAGCTCCCCCATTTCTCAGAAGCAGAAACTGAGGCTCAGGGGCTGCTGGGATCATGCGCCGCGGCAGAGCTGGGTCCCTGCCTTTTTCATCCGTGCTGGAGCTCTCTGCTGCCCAGGTCTGGGCCCCTCCAGCTCGGCCCCACCGCGTCCACAGCAGAGCCTCAACTACAGCTGCCTTGTCCTGCCCTTTCCCAGGAACTGACAGTTCTGTTTAGAGCTTAGACATGGGTCCCCACGATGCTAACAGACAGAGGAGCTTCCCAGCCAACCCTGTGGCCAGGTTTCACAGGTGAAGGGAAAAGGGATAACAACTGAGCTAAAGAGGCACCGACCTGGCGAAGCTTTCACTTCCTAAACTCTTTCTGCCCCTTATCCACGTAGTCCTCAACCTGAGACAGAGATTCTGTGTTCATCCCCATTTTACAGATAAGGACACTGAGGCCCCGGGGCAGCTAGGTGCGCCATCCAGAGGGGACCGGCAGGCTCAGGCCATGTCCACTGGGCTCACACGCACCCTGCGCTCGGCTCCCAGCTCCCGCCTCCCGGGGCCTCCCAGGACCCCCAAGGCCTGAGGGAGGGGTTGAGGCTTTACTGCCCATAGACGCAGCTGTGAGGACCCTTGCCTAGGTGGGAGCCAGGGCGTCTCCAAGGTGGGGGTATCTGAGATGGGTTTCTCTAGGTGGGGACCAGGGAAACACTTTCCAGAACAGAGCAAGCTCCAAGGCAAAGCGGGCCCCTGGGGGGGCGGTGTGTGTGGACATCGTCACTGGGCAGGAGGGAACACACAGACAGGACCAGGCTTGGGACCGGCAAGCGATGAGCCGGGGTGCCACCTCCCACAGATGCAGAGTCAGTCACCCTTCAACTGAGGTAGTGATAGGATCAGATCATGTGAGAGTCCCCAGCACTGAACTCCAGGATGTGAGTCTGTTTCATGTGTGTCTCCCCGTGCCCGTCTGGAGACCTCTTGAAGACAAGACCCGAGTCACTGCCTGGCACTTTGTGAGTGCTCAGGACATATCTGTGGATGGACTGAGCCAATGAACCAAAGAACAGGTAAACAGATGAGTGAACGAGCAAGTGAGGTGGCAGGCCTGCCATCCACACACATGTCCCCTCCATCAGTCACCCAGGGCTTGGCTCCCCATGAAGGCAGATAACTGGGGGGACCAACACCGGCCTCTGGGCTGAAACCAGAAGCCCCAGGGGAGGGGGGCTGGGTGCTTGGTGGCCCTGGGAAGGCTGACGTTTCCACAGACAGAGTCCCAGCTGTCCCAGAAGTCCTGTCCTGAGCAAGATGGCTTTTCGTTCATCCCTGCCTGCCAGCCGGCTCCTCAGAGAGACTCCAGAGACCCTGCAGCCTCCCTGCGTGCATCTCTGCATCAACAGAGCCTGCTGGCTCCCCCGGAGCCACATCAAGGCTTGTTTTCTCTGAAAACATCCCAGTGTCCAAAACCAACGTGGACAGTTGACCTAGCCGGTTACCTTGGTTTGCCCAGCCCAGTGACAGTTCCTCGCTTATTTTTATGAGCTGTTTAATCTGCACACTGTCTTCTGTTCTCAATAAATGGGGCTGCGCATTCCAGGATGGCCTCGAATGATAACACCAGCTGTCTAGACGGAGGCCAGCCCACTGACACTATCATAAATAAAAATAGCTTTGTGTTCCAGTCTCTCACCAGAGCCCAGGGAGGGGCCAGCAGACTCCCTGCGGGCTGGCTGGGACAGAGCTCACCCGGCTCCCTGCCCCCAGTTCCCAGCCCCATTCCCAGGGGAGCCAGCGAGCCCATGCTGCCTGTGGGAGGGAGGAAGGAGGCCCACTGGGGCCCTGGTAAAGCATCTGGCCTCTCCTCGGGGCTTCCCTTTCTCTGTGGCTTGCAGCTGCTGCTGGGGCCATGGACACCCAGGTGGCCCGGGGGGGGCTTTCATTTTGGGTTCCAAGGGCAGTGCTCCACCGACTGGTCCCGAGGCCCGGGTCTGGTCTGGGAGAAGCTGCAGACCCAGGCCCAGAGCCACTTGAGGTTAAACTGGCAGAAAACTATCCCTGCACCCAGCACAGAGCCTGAAGCTAGCCAGGGTCCCGAGCGCGGCTCAACCCAGGAAGGAAAGGCACATGGTCAGACGCTTCGCAGCTTATCCGCTCCTTTCTCTCCCTGTCACCTGCCCCTTCCTTCATTCGTTCACTTATTTGGCTTCTACTTATTTCTTGAACCCTGCCTCAGGACTGCCCCCAAGGAGTGCAGTGAGGGTGGGGATGGGGTGCAAGAGCAGCAAGCAGGTGGTTGGAACTCAAGGCATCCTCCGAGCTCAGCAGGGAACGGCACAGCTGCATACGTGTGTGTGTGTGTGCGCGCGTGCGTGCCAGAAATGTACAAGTGCCTCCCTGAGTGTGTCTAGGACAATGCAGGGTTCACATAAAGGAAGCTTGCCTCAGCTACACAGAAACACAAGCCTGCACGCCCACACTTACCCACACCCCTCATATAGGTCAGTTTCGTGTACACTGACAACAGTGTCCTCATAGGTTGAGGCCCCCTTGTGCAGTACACAGCCTGAACACCTGTACAAGGCAGCCCTGTGCCACCTCCCCTCCCTTCCCCCAGGCCCAGCTGGATTGAGTCTCTAGAACAGAAAACCTGGTCAGTAAAATCTTCATTTCACCCTCTAGTATGGGCTGGAGAGTCCCAGGGGGCCAGTGGTCAAGCAGAAGAAGGAGATTCATACAGAACCAAGAGGCTGATACTTTGAGATGGACCTCTCAGAAGAAGAAGAGTCAAAGAGAGGTGGTGGGGCGGAGATGGGCCCCACTGGGGTCAAACAAATGACACAGGGAGTGACAGATCATCCTTTCTGATCTTGCACTCAGGGAGGGGCTCAGGGATCAAGGGTACATCTCACCAGGGACAGGAGCAGAGGACAAGGACAGGGGAGATGATGCCCCCGCCCCCCCACTAGGGGCTCCAGAGAGAGACAGCAAGGACCAGGGTGATCGAGGCTATACACCCCGAACCCTGCTCCCCTCGGCCCTTCCCCAACACCCAGGAGGAGTAAAGACAGAGCAGAGGGGAGAGTGAAGGGAGGGGCCAATCAGAGCGCCCAGGCCTCCGCTTGCTAAAACTGAAAGTGAAGGAAATTCTGTAAGTCAAGGAAAGAACGATTTGACTGAGCACAGCTGGGGACCAAGTGACTGGAGCAGAGTCAAACCACACTGGGCCGTTTGATCAACTAGCCACCAAGCCTGCGACCTAGTGATGGCCCCATGCAAGGTGCGCACGCACTCCCTCAGCTCTGGACGCGCCGCCCCGGGATTGGTAGTGGTCCCCCCTTCAGAGGTGGAGACCGAGGCACCCGGGGGACAGGCTGGCCCCAAGTGTGGCTCCGGCTGGGAGGAAGCAGGGCCCGGGTTCGGCTAGAGATGCTCTGTGCTGGGCTGGCACCAAGCTGGCACCAGACCTGGTCCTCCCAGCCGGCCTGGAGCAAGCGGAGCCCCCCACCCCCGCGGCCGCACTCCCGTGCCTCTCGTGACTCACATCAGTCGCCCGCCAGCAGTGACTGAGGGGGCGGAGGGCGGTAAGGACAACAGGCGACCAGCGGCCAGCCTCTCTGGCCTCTGAGCTGCCTGGCCACAAGATGACCAGAGAGGACACGAAGGGAGCCCGGAAAAGACACTGAGGCGCGCTGGCCTCCCTGCCGGGCCTGAAGATGAGACTCGGAGGTCAGGCTCCTTGATCCGCACAAGGCGCTTGTCTGATGCCTGCTGATTTTCCTTGGTCCTCTCGACAATGGGGAGCAGGCCCCATTTATAAAGCAGGGAAACTGAGGCCCAGAGGGCGATGGTGCTGGGCCAAGGTCACACAGTGTGGTTGTGGCAGATGGGGCCCATCCTGCTCGTTCACTTTGTGGGAGCCTTCCTGGAGAACAGCTGGGGACATCCGAGCTGGGGCAGACTTCGAGGTAGCAGCCCCACCCCTAAGGCGGGCTTACGGTGCTGAGGCCTGGGGCCGGGTTGAGTGTCCTTCTGCACCCAAGTGCCTTCATCCCCCTCCCCAGACAGACTCCCTGCCTCTTCCTTCCCAGTCTCTGGTCAGACACAACTCCTCTGCTAAAGCGGAAGGAGCCCCAGTCCCCCAGCTGCCTGGCCGCTCCATTCCACCCCTCCTCCACAGGTGACAGACAAGACCTCTGCCCACCTTCCCCACCTGCCCTTTCCAGAAGTCTCAGCTGCACCCTGATTTCCCTTTGGGGAACCACGTGCCCAACATGTGACCCAATCCACCAGTGTCTCTCCTGGGACTTCTGCAGGCACCGTGGAGAGAGAAACTCCCTTTCTGCCGGGAACCTGAAGCCAGGAGGCCAGGAGCCGTCCTGTCCCCTGGCCCTCCCAAGCACAGCCACCTAAGAACGGAGCTGGTACAGAGACATGGAGCTGACAGGAGGGACACGGGCCTTCTTCAGCCATCATATGCGCCCCTGAATCCAGAGGTGCCTCAGGCGAGGCCGCCACCCCAGACTTTTCATGCACATGAGCCAATACATTCTCTCTTTTGCTTAAAGCAGCTGGAGCGGGGTTCCATTCACCCACAGCGACAAGAGTCTGGAGCAGGCCCCCGCAGTCAGTCCCTGCCATCCCCACCTCTCCACACCCCAAAGGACACCTGTCAGAGGCAGAACTGGCTTAGGTGGGGCTGACTCAGTGGTATGTTTAACGGATGGCTCTGGAGGGTGGGCTGAAAAGCCCCGGTCTGTAGCATCTGCCAATTTCCATGGTGTAAATACTCTCACTATAACCAATTTCAAGCTACAGACATCACTTCCCTGAACAACCAGCCCTCACAAAGCCCATCACTGCTGCTGATTTTACCCCATTCAGGGATGGGCACGTGACCATGAGATGCCTTATCAGAGTTCTCAAGGGTTGTCAAAGGAGGTTGGTCCTAACCCTTGACATTGCTAAATAGATAGGATGTTAGTCTGAGACGGCCAGCAGCCAACTTGCCACTTCTAGGGCGAGAATTTGTTCGAGAGAGAGAGAAAGGACACTCCTGGCATCATCTGAACTCCTGAATCCAGCCATACCTGAAGCTGGTATATTCATAGACGTTCCACTTGTACACATAAGAATTTCCCCTTCTCTGCCTAGGTAGTGTGACTTGAGTTCCTGGCACCTGCCAGGGATCCTGAGAGAAGGAGGGTATTACTCGGGGCAGAGAGTAATGGTCATGAGCAGAGGTCCGGAGGCAGACCTGAGCCCCATCTCAACTTCAGGAACTGCCGCGCCTCTCTTCATTCGGGAGGGAGTGACACTAATCGTGAGGATAGAAGGAGATGGCCTGAGGGCCCAGAGCTGGTCAGTATGCCCATCGGCACCCAACAGAAAGGAGCTGGCACTTCAAGGTCATTCAAGGAGAGTCCATTTGCGAGGTGGGGGTGTAGGGGGACCTCGAGTAAAGAGAACGTAGGACCCAGGGCTGTTACCACCAGAGGCGCCGAAGGACCCAAGCCCAGAATAAAAGAGTCAAGCAGATCCGGACACCTTGAGCAGGATAGTGACCTTTGATCGGGGGACACAGCCAGTCCCAGAGGGCTTTGCAGCGGGTTAAACAGTGTCCTCCAAAATTCATGCCCATCTGGGACCTCAGAATGTGACCTTATTTGGAAATAGGGTCTTTTCGGATGGGATTATTTAAGGATCCTGAGCTGAAGAGCTAAATCATCGTGGATTTAGGATGGGTCCTAAACTGACTGGTGACACTATTAGAGAAGGAGAGGAGACAGAGAGACTCGGCCATGTGAGGGGACAGCCATGTGAGTGGTGTGGTCCCAAGCCAAGGATCGCCCAGAGCTGCCCAGAGCCGGGAGAGGCCCGGAAAGATGCTCCCAGATCCTCCAGGGAGGCTGTGGCCTTGCTCATATGTTGATTTTGGACTCAATGACCCCCCCAGAACTGTGCAAGAACAAATTTCTGTTCTTTAAGCCCCCCAGTCTGGGGTCCTTTGTGATGGCAACCCCAGGAAACTAACAGGCTTGGAACGGAAAGAGCCAGGAAGAAGGGATCCCCTGCCCTCAGCCTCCTCCCTCTCTCTAGCCTGCCGTGGGGCTTCCCAACCAGAAGGTGGAGGGCACGGGAGCCCCTGGTGCCCACAGGGCAGCCTCGAGGCGGGAGCAGGGGAAGGTGGAGCCAAGATCTGAGGGGCCAGTAGAAGAAACTAAATAATAGTTATGATTCCAGGGCGCCTGGGTGGCTCAGTTGGTTGAGCGACTGCCTTTGGCTCAGGTCATGATCCTGGAGCCCCTGGATCGAGTCCCGCATTGGGCTCCCTGCTCGGCAGGGAGTCTGCTTCTCCCTCTGACCCTCCCAACCCTCCCCCCTCTCATGTGCTCTCTCTCTCAGTCTCTCTCTCTCAAATAAATAAACAAAATCTTTAAAAAAAAATAGTTATGATTCCGGTGCTATCAACACCCAGACCCCAAAGCAAAAGCGGTGGCTCTTCTGTCCCGAAGGTTGTGAGAACGGAAGCCACTGAGACCTCGACGGAGCCCAGCCCGCCGCATTTCTGTGTTGCCGCTGACGGTGATCGCCTTGGCCTGCGTGCACATTTACTCTGCCCATTGTCATACGTGCACCCCCGAGTTTTCTCCAGAGTCATATGTGCTTTCTTCCCCACACCCCACCGACTCTGTTCCAGACCGTCATGGAAAAAAACGCTGGAGAAGGGGTGCCTGGACGGCTCCGTCGGTTAAGCATCTGACTCCTGATCTCAGCTCAGGTCTTGAGCTCAGCGTCGTGAGTTCAAGCCCCGCGTTGGGCTCCCTGCTGGGCGTGGAGCCTTCATATAAATGAATGAGTGAATGAAGAATGAATGAATGAATGAAAAAACATTGGAACAAAGGATTCCATTTGCAGTAGGGTGCCCGGGAGAACGGAAGCAGGTGCTCACCTGGGGAGAGGCTGCTCTCCGTTCCCCCACCCTGTGCAATACCATGATGATAGAAGACGTTCAAGCAGGCAGGACTCAGGTTTTCATGGAAGCTCCCCGAATGAAATTGTTCAAGTGCGGTAGTTCATAATTACCCCCCACAAACAAGGAAGCGGCCGCTGTCGAGATAAGACAGGCCAGAGTGGGGATGATTCCTATGCTACTTTCTTTCCCACCGGGGAAAATGGAGCTCATTATGCATGGCAGGGACTGTGTGACATGATTATAGGACGCTTCAGGTTGCCAGGGACAGAATGCCACCTCGAATTGGGTTAAGCAAAACAGGGGATCTGGTGGTTCCTGTGTCGGAAAGTTCAAGTCGCTGGGGGCTGGACTGCGGTGTCCTCCGTCCGTTCTGCGTTCCTGATTTCTGGTGTGGCCTCCAGCTCAGGGCAGACCCTCACCCCACAGGGGCCAGACGGCAGCAACGGCTTCAGGCTCACGTTCATCGTCAGCCACCTCGGTGGAAAGAGCGGTTCTCTCGAGTCCGTGGTTTCCATGAGAGTCCCCGAACTCCAGGCCACGGCCCTGCAGGCCCGGGAGAGGTACGGGGAGAGGTTCTGACATCTCCCTGCTCTGGTCACCTGCTCCACCCAAACGCGGGGAGGGGCTGAGAGCGGGGCGGGTGGTCCCCGGAGGAAGGGCCGGGGGCTGTCACCAGGGCAAGGGGCAGCAAGGCCACACGGGGCAGGCCAGCCCCCGTGTTCACTTCCTGCAGCTGCTGTCCCAAACCACCACGAAATGGCGGAAAACAACACACATTTATTATCTTGCAGTTCTGGGGGCCAGAGGTCTTACAATTAAGGTGTTGGCAGGGCTGACTTCTGGAGGCTCTAGGGAAGAATCCAATTCCTGCCCTTTTCCAGCTCCGAGAAGTTGCCTGCATTCCTTGGTTCATGGTTCATGGGCCATTTTCCTTCCCCCCCAACCTCCCCCTCTTGTCCTTAGGCTGCCATACAAAATATCATTCGCTGGATGACTTAAACAACAGAATTTTATTTCTCACAGTTCTGGAGCCTGGGAAGTCCGAGATCAAGGACTGATCTGGCCCATTCAGTTCCTGGTAAAAGCCCTCTTCCTGGCTTGTAGTCAACCGCCCTCTTACTGTGGGCTGGGGCCTTGCTCCTGTGTACGTAGCACTGGGGGAGAGGGAGGGGGTCAGAGGGAGGGAGGGAAGGAGGGAGGGAGGGAGAGAAAGAGGGAAGGAGGCAGAGAACAGCTTTTCTGGTGTCCCTTATAAAGATACGAACTGGGTGCCTGGGTGGCTCAGTCGGTTGAGCGTCTGCCTTCGGCTCAGGTCATAATCTCAGGGTCCTGGATCAAGCCCCTCGGCAGGTTCCCTGCTCGGCGGGGAGTCTGCTTCTCCCTCTCCCTCTGCCCCTACCCCCTGCTCATGACTGTCTCTCTCTCTCAAATAAATGAATAAAATCTGAAAAAAAAGAAAAAAAAAGACATGAACTCCATGGGATCAAGGCCCCACCCCATGATCTCATTTTGCCTTCATTACATCCTTAGAGGCCCCATCTCCAAACACAGCTTCAACACAGGGATTTTGAGAGGACACAAACATTCATACCATCTCTGCCCTTTCTGACCTTCCTGCCTCCCTCTTGGAAGGACCCTGGTGATAATCCAGGATAATCGCCCCACCTCAGGGTTCTTCATTTAATCACATCCGTAAAATCCCTTTGGCCACACTAAGTATCATGGTCACAGGCTCTGGGGCGCGGGGGGGCTCTGGGCAGACTCGTTCTGTCTAGCACGTCCCCTACCCAGATTCGCCTTCATCCTAACGCCCTTACCTTCCCACCCTAACTTACAGCAGCGGGTCATTCAGACCGACCTCAGAGACCGGGCCGGCCTAGTGGGTCCAGCAGCTGGCCATGCTGCCCCTGACCTTTGACCTCTGCACCGGGGCCCAGCGCTCAGCCCCACAGCCCAAGGAGAGCTTTCTCCAAAAAACACCCGGGGCAGGGGGAGGGGTGCAGAGGTGCAGAAGCCCAGTGGGCGTGAGAGCCAAGTGCCCTGGAGTGTCACTGTCCCTCCAGGAAGTCCCCGCAAGGAGGGAGGGAAGGAACTCAGCCACTTTCTACACTTTCTCTCTATCTACCTACCCAGGGCAGAACTTCGGACCCAATAAAGACCTCCTCTAAGATGGAAAAAAAGAAAAGAGGTAAATGATTTACAGAGGGACAGGAGGGGTGGGTTCCAGCTTTGTTCCCCGGCTTGACACCTATAGGCTGCCTGACGTAATGGGCGAATCCCGGGGGCTCCCGCGAACTTGTTGGCAAGGAGCTGACCCCACCGGCCACGTCCTGGGAGGGTCTCAGCCATCCCTGGAGGGGGGAGGGAGTGGAGAAGGAGAGGAAGGTGCTTCTTTAGAGGGTCTGGCAGTCCCTTGGCTGTGCAACCTTCTGCCATTCTTGAGGGTCATGCCATACAAGCCCAGAGCCTCCCTGAGCACTGTCACGCTGGACCCCAGCGGATGGAAGCATCCGGCAAGCCTCGTCAACAGGTCCTGGGGGGGCCAGGAGCTAGAGGATGTCTCCTGGACCCTGCAGGCCTGGCCCCTGGATGGATTCCAGAGCCTGGAATCCTTCATCCAGGCCTCAGGGACCCAGCACCTGGAGAGGTTTTATTGTACTTTTTTTTTTTTTTTAAGATTTTATTTTTAAGCAATCTCCACACCCAACGTGGGGCTGGAACCCACAACCCTGAGATCAAGAGTTGCACGTTCCACCGACGGAGCCAGCCAGGTGCCCCTGGAGAGATTTTAAATGACTCTTCGGTTAAGTCAGCGAGGCTGAGAAGCAGCCCTTCTGGGGGTGTATGGGCCTGGGCACGGCAGCGGCTGCTCAGTTGGCACGGGGCCCCTGGCCAAGGCCAGCCGGCCCCACCCACGGACAAGCCAGGTTTTTCCTGAGTGGAATGTACCAGGCTTTTCCTGAGTGGAAACAGGGTTCAAATCCCCTGTGCTCCATGGGACCGAGGAGCCGGGCAGGCCATCCGGGTCCCCTAGAAAAGGTGGGGAATTCTGGCCGCCCGCCGGGAGGAGAGGGAAGAGGGTGCTGAGAGGCGTCAGGCTGCTTCTCCACCCTCCTGAGTCACACGGGAACGCCTGAGACCAGGAGGCAGGTGGCCCGGGGGGGGGGGGGTTGGCGGTGGTTGCTGGCAGCCACAGGCTCTGCTAGGATCACAGCGGGGACAGGAGGAGAGGGGGCCTGGAGCCTCGAGGAAAGAGGCTGGGGGCAGGGTACAGCTGCTGCCTGGGCCCAGATAGCACTTCCTCTCCTCCACCCCTCCCTCCTTTCCAGGGCCATGGCCCACCTCGTTCTCTGGACACACTGGCCGGCCCCACCCACGGGGACAGGGGACTGGCCTCCCCATTCCCAGCTGATCCCACGGCAGCCCGTGGTCTAGACTCACATCCTCCCCTCTCTCTCTTACCATCATGAGCTTCGTCTCCTTCGTTCCATCCCCAACATCAAGCACCAAGCCAGGCATGAAGTTGGTGCTTAATAAATGCTAGATCCCTCACCTCCTTATGTGTCATGATCAGTCTATCGAGTCCCCCAGCTTGGCCCCAGTAGGGTCACTCACAAATGAGTAACTAATCATCAGCATAAGCTGAGTTGTCTGCCCCCAGGGGAAGAGGCTGCTGAGGACCAGCCAGGGTCGGGCACACACGCTGAGAGAATGGGGATCCCACCTCCTCTGCCCCAGGGAGATGCTTGCCTAAGCCTGCCGCCTACCACGCAGAGCCTGCTCAGCCCATCCTGCAGCTGGAGGCCCAAACAGGGAGTCCAGAGGAGCCCTTTGAAGTCCCCGTCTTAGCTGACGACCCTCCCCTCTAGCCTCCCACCAGGGAATCCCACCGGTGTGGACAAACACCCCGTAGAGCTCGGGAAAGAGAAGCCATCTTTCCAGAAAACCTGCAGCCAGGCTTGGCCCTGCTGGAAACCATTGCACACAGTTCTTGGAGGCTGGGACCATGGCTTTCTGCAAACTGACATGGGCTGTGGGGTGCCAAAGGGGGAAGCAGAAGACCTCAGGGTGCCAAGCCCAGACCTGCTCCTGGCCACCTCTCACACGGGCAAGGCCGAGGAGAACCTGGGAGGGGAAGGTTCGTGCTAGCCTGCTCCCTTGCACTCGGGGACTAGAGATGGGACAGCTGGGATTAGTCAGAAATTCCGAACTGGGTCCTCAGCCAGCCCAAGCATGGGGACCTTCTCCAAGTAGAAACCTCGGCCCGGGCTTGGACAGAAGTTGCCTCTGAGCTGGAACCAGTCTGATCCACCTGGCTGGAGACACTGATGGCCCAGGACACTCCAGCCTCTGGGGGTCTGTAGGGAGAAGAAGTTGGGCTTTGATATCTCTGAGCCCTGGAGGAGAGGGAGGGCTCCTCCCCGCTGGAGCCAGGGCCCAAAGAGGTGAGCGCTGAGACGCAGAGACGGATGAAACTTTGTCTCCTACTCTAGAGGAATTCCAGGCAACACAGTATGTCTGCACAGAGGCCGTGGAAGCCCAGAGAAGAGCCCGGGAAGTGCCCTGGGGCCAACCCTTGAAGGACCGGGAGCCGGGCTGGAGCGGGCTGGGGCCAAAAAGATGCTGCAGAGAGACCTCTGCCGGGGCTTGGGGGGCGGGGGGTGTGCTCATTTGTTCAGCGGTTCCTTCCCAAGTGCCCACCGAGCGCCAGGCCCTGAGAGGCGTGGGCCAGTGTGCCAGCCCCACCGCCGTCCGGGAGCTGCACCTGCCCCGTCCCCGGCCAGGGGAAGTGACTCGCCTCCGAAGCGCCTGCAGGCGGTATCCCAGGAGAGCACACAGGAAAGAGTTTGCAAGTTTTACGGCCACTGAAGTCAGCTCGGGCCTGGGGAGGGCGAGGGCCAAGCCGGCAGGTTCTAATTAGGGGATTGAGCTCCTTGCAGTGGCCTCGGGGCTGGGGGGTGACGTCAGGTTTGCAGAACAGCCAGCACTGTTATGCGCCCGTCTCCCAGCAACGGGGGCCCCTCTGGTGAGAGCTACAGCCAGCCTGGCTGCTCAACCCTGTGAGTGGCCAGGGCACGATGCCCACCGGGCTGGCGCTGGGCCACCCCCTCCTGCCGCCCCCCTCCCCATCAGGCTGGCCTGGGGGCTCACAGATCCCCGCTGGGCAGAGGGAAAACTGCTTCCCCCCAGCCCCAGGCCGCAGCACCATCAGGACCCAAAGGAAGTGAGGGCAGCACCTGGATCTGGGCTTTACTGCCTTGAGTTGCCCTGGGCAAGCGCTCTGGTACCACGCCTGGCACACACACATAGGAGGTGCACCCCAAAAGGACCGATAACTGGAACCCAGTATCTAGATCATGCCTGGCACACAGTAGGTGCTCAAAAATGTAGACCGGATAACCAAATTCAGGGCTTAGGACCCTGCCCGGCATACAGTAGGCGCTCCATACGATGTACTGAGCAAGTGAAGGACTGAAGTTCGTCTTGGCATGGTGCAGGAGGCTACAGAAGCAGGCACCCTGCTGTGTCCAGCCCGCATGGGCAGTGCCCGAGTCGGGGCAACAGCTCTTGCCCTGCTGCTGGGGGCAGGGGTGAGGGAGGGACGCGGCCCGGCCACGGGTCAGACAGTGTGAGTCTGGCCTTTGAGGGCTATTCCCAGCAGTTCCTCTGATTCACAGCTGTCCCAGGAACAGTCATGGCTGTGTCAGTAAATATTGGTGACTCCGAATGACCTCTCCGTCTCGCAGGGCCCTCCAAAGACCCAGTCCGGGCCATTGTTATTCTAGCCAGCGTGTCACTCTCCCTGCCAGTTCGAGGGCCTTGGAGAGTGAGTGACCCAGTGAGCCCATGGTCCAGGAAGCATTTGCTGTGTTCTCGCTGCGCTTCCTCGTCTACGGGGAACTCCCAGGCCTCCCCGGCATTCGTGGCCCTGGGGTGCAGATGAAAGACCCTCAGAAAGAGCCAGAAAGATGCTCTGGTTGGCCCTTCTCCCCCCACCCCCTTTCGCCTCCCTCCGTGCCAGACAAGAACACGATGCCCAGCAAAGACGAGCTACCCCTGCTCCCCTCATGGCTCACGCTTCCCGCGGCTTAGATGGCTTAGCCGGTTTAGACGGAGAGTCTGAGTTCTGAGCACTACCTCAGCTGCGCCCCCTTTACAGGAGGCGGATTTCACAGTGAAGGGACAGGATAGTTGTGAGCACCCAGGATGTGTGTCATCTCGATTCAACTTCAGAAAGCATTGACTGCGTGTTGTCCGTATGCCAGGAACTCCGGGGACCAGGGGGGACACTGCCAGACCCAAGCCAGGCTCCGTCCTGTGCTCAGGAGGCAAAGCAGATCATTGCAGAAGCTGGGTATGAAAATGGAATTTTGGGGCACTGGGGTGGCTCAGTCGGTTCAACGGCTGCCTTTGGTTCAGGTCATGATCTCAGGGTCCTGGGATTGAGCCGCCCATCGGGCTCCCTGCTCAGCTTCTCCCTCTTCCTCTGTTGCTCCCCTTGCTTGTGCTCTCTCTCTCTCTCTCTCTCTGAAATAAATAAAATCTTAAAAAAAAAAAAGGGGGGGGAAACGGAATTTTGGTCATGCCGGACACTGTCCTTGATCTTAGAAGATCCCTTTTGAAATCATTGAAGAGTGAGGTGTCACTGTGTCTGTGATTGACTTGAATATTTTTAGGTGCTCCTCAAGGAGGCTAAGCGGGAAGTAAGGTACAAAGCAAAGCCGGCGGGGGGGCACCTGGGTGGCTCAGTTGTTGAGCGTCTGCCTTCGGCTCAGGTCATGATCCCAGGGTCCTGGGATCGAGCCCCGCATTGGGCTCCCTGCTCAGCAGGGAAGCCTGCTTCTCCCTCTCCCACTCCCCCTGCTTGTGTTCCCTCTCTCGCTGTGTCTCTCTCTGTCAAATAAATAAATAAAATCTTAAAAAAAAAAAAAAAAAAAAAAGGCAGGGGAGAGGGTACACAGGCCAGAGGCTCACACTCCAAGATTGCTGCACGGAGAGCAAGCTGGGGCCAGGAGGTCCTGGGGGGCCGCGGCAGGGATTACTCAGCTGGGCTGAGTACAGGCTGGCAGGAGGTGCACGGTCTTCGGAAAGGAACCCCCAGCACCCCCTGCCCCAGCACCACCCATCCCACTGGGCAGCTCTGTCCTCCTGAGGTTATTGTCCTTTTAGCTTCTGCCTGGTGGGTGGGGGTGCGGTGGGCCGAGGATGGTGGCAGGGGGTGTGGAAAGAATCGGGAGATTCTTGGGAGGCAGCGCTCACAGGGCTTGGTGCTGGCTTGGATGTAGGGAGAGACGGTGTGCAAGGGTCACAAGAACCTCTAGTATCTGGCATGAGATCCAAGATAGTGGGGGGCCGCTGTCAGAGGTGGAGACTAGGGGAGAAGCAGGTTCCGAGTGGGAGGTGAGGAGCTCAGTTTCAGACATGCCAAGTTTGGAGCTTGTGGGGTGTTCAATTCAGGGCTCCAGGAATTTGCAAGGGCCTTTGCCCAAATAACTGGGAGACCAGAACTCTGAGCTCAGGCCTGAGCTGGGGGCTGCCGTGTCCTTCGGTAGCGCCGGCCAGGTGTGCTGGGCGCCTCGAAGGTGGGGCCCTGGCCAGGGCCAGGGCAGACAGGGGGACGTCTGGAACAGAAACTGGCTGTCTATCCTGCATTTGTTTTCCCAGGTTCTTCTCCAACTGCTGGGAGGGAGGGGTAGGGCTGGGATCACAGCATGCTCCATCCCCACAGGGCCATGATGAGCCAGGATTCCCAGATGCACTGGGAAGCCACCCACCTCCTGTCCCAGGTCAGAAAGGTCTGATTTCCCAGAACTTGGCGGAAATGGAGCCACACATTTCAGCCTGGGTTTTCTACATTCCACATGTCTAGTTTATTTATCATTCGGGCAATGCTGGGTGGCTTGGTCGGGTGGGTCGCTGGGTGCCTGGTCCCTTCCTGGCCACCTTCCTGGCCACCTGGAGGCAAAGCTCTCATTCCCATGACAGAGGCCTTCAGAACATAGCTATCGAGCACCTCCCATGCTCCAGGCAGCATTCTAGATGCTGGCCGTGTAACAGTGAGCACAACCAAAGTCCAATCTAGAACAATCATAGTTTATTATTGTGGTAAATAATTATTGATAATGACATGATATGATATATGTAGTAACGGGCAAGCATATGGTCATGCCGACCATTTACTGAACACTCAGGATGGGCCAGGCACTGTGCTGAGTGCCCTCCCTCCCCTGTAACCATCACAACCACCTGTGTGCAGTCTTATTCTCCCCATCTGACAGATGGAGCACCCAGGGCTCGGAGAAGCTAGGTGCCAGCATGCCCATCAGCAGCTGAGAGTTAAGGAGTTTGAGACCCGATCCTGGTTCAGGTCCAGCTCTGTCCTCACAGGTTTGGCCTGATCCCACCACTTCTCTGTGTCTTCCAGATCCTGGGCTCCTCCTTGCTTCTGGATCCGACCCTGGCTCCCTGCTTGGGGGCTGGCTCAGCCCACCTTGCTCAGCAGCCAACCCGCACAGAGGGGAGGGCTGGGGGGGAAGGGTGCTGGCCCAGAGACCGGTTCAGGTAGGCATGGGAGGTATAGAGTTGCCAGACATTGCAGTGGACATACTTAGATTAAAATGTTATTTGTTGGGGCACCTGGGTGGCTCAGTCGTTAAGCGTCTGCCTTTGGCTCAGGTCATGATCCCGGAGTCCTGGGATCGAGCCCCGCGTCGGGCTCCCTGCTCAGCGGGAGGCCTGCTTCTCCCTCTCCCACTCCCCCTGCTTGTGTTCCCTCTCTCGCTGTGTCTCTCTCTGTCAAATAAATAAATAAGATCTTTAAAAATAAAATAAAATTTTATTTTATTTGTTGCTTATCTGAAGTTGAAGTGTAACTGGGAGTCCTATTTTACTTGCTAAATCTGGCTCCGTTGGGGGGGGTGTGAAGCAGTGAGGGGTTTCCCAACAGCACGGGGTTTCCCTCGGCCACCCTGCTGACCTCACCAGTACCCACATGCCAGGCCTGCCAGGCAGGAGGTGCACAGTCTTCGGAAAGGACCCCCCCCCCCGCCCCTGCCCCGGCACCACCCATCCCACCGGGCAGCTCCATCCTGCTGAGGATATCTTCCTTTTACCTTCTGCCCGGTGGGTGGGGGTCCTTCCTCCCCGCCGAAGTTCAGGTGTGAGCTTCCCGTCTCCTGATGGTTTCCACTCCACCAACATTTGCTTATAAGCTTGACTAGTAAAGCAGAAAGGTGCAAGCCGGGCTCAGAGTTTACCATTTACAGTGGCCAGTGTAACACATCTACCCCATCTAGCCATGCTGTCACCATCCCAGCCCCAATCCCAGCCTCTGGGGCCTGTCCTTCTGCCTTAGAACACTTTCTCTTCAAGAGAAAGAAAGACGAATGAGCCGGATGACAGGATACTTGTTTTTGTTTGTTTTTTTTTAAGATTTTATTTATTTATTTGAGAGCGAGCATGAGCAGGGTGAAGGGCAAAGGGAGAGGGAGAAGCAGGCTTCCCGTGGAGCAGGGAGCCCGATGTAGAGCTCGATCTCAGGACCCTGGGACCATGACCTGAGACGAAGGCAGACGCTTAACCGACCGAGCCACCCAGGCGCCCCTAGACAGGATACTTTTTGAATGCTGTCTGAATGACTGAGTGACTCAGTGCAAATGACCTGGTGCCCAATATTTTGCCGGCTAGACTGGGCTAACTCTGAGTGTACCCCTCAAGGCCTCCCCCACCCCACCCTACCCCCTACCCCCGAGAGGCCACCCACGCTCACACTCTCCTGTTCCAACACGCTCTGTCCAGGTGAACCTGGGGCTTCTGGGCCATCTCCCAAACTGGGTAGGCTCTGGACCTGCCCAAACCAGGAGGCTCCCACCTTGGGTTCTCAGATGCCCACCTGTGCGGAGGACACAGCCTCTGTGTGTGCGCCATGTAGCCTCAAGAAGGCCCACCCAGGGCGTCTTGGTGGGCAGGGAGAGTGGACCCTCCAGGCCAGGATTCCAAGAACCAGTCCTCACCCCAGCTTAGACACACAAAGTTCCGGCTGCAGGGCTGTTGGCCACGGATCCTATGGAAGCTTCTCCCTGCATGAAGAATTTCCATATCCAGGCTCACGTTCCATGCTGTGCTGCTAGATGTCAAACAACCGGTTCTCTGGGGGACAATGATCCCATAAATATATGTGCATAAGTTCATTATAAATCTTACTACAAATAGGGGCGTCTGGGTGGCTCAGTCTGTTAAACGCCTGACTCTTGGTCTCAGCTCAGGTCTCGGTCTCAGGGTCGTGAGTTCAAGCCCCGCTGGGCATGGAGCCTACTTAAAAAAAATAGTAATCAATCAATCAGTCAATCAATCTCACTACAAACAAATGCTTGATTACCCTCCAGCTCAGCAAAAGAAATAGTGAGTGGGATTCTGACCTGAAGCTTAATCGATGTTTCCGTTTCAATGAAAGACTAGGGAAAAGTGAGAGGACGAAAATTGTTTATTGGAACTTCACTTTCTGGTGGAATTGGATAATAGTGTTTGAATACTGGAAGAGGTTTTCCCTGATTTTTTTGTGTGCTCCTCCCAATGGAAGGACCAGGGACACAACTCACCTTCAGGTTTAATCTGCATTATTACCCCTTCTCGTTCACTGTCTTAAATCTAGACGATCAGCAAAACAATAAAGCAAGTCCTAAGAGTGTCCGTCAGTTTCCATGTTGGAACTGCTTACCACTGTTGATTTTATTTCCAGTAGATATAAATATCTTTAAGAGCAGAGACAATAGCCAAATAATCAAGAAGTGATGAGTTTTGAGTATCCATTAGCTTTGTTAATATAATTCATTTAATTGTAAGTTTGTAGAACTGAGTTATTAATGAGAGCTATATTTAACCACTGGCTCATAAAATTCCTGAAAATTGAACATTTGCCTTTCATGAGCCAGTACAAGCCCGCTCCAACATTCCGGCGAACTCACATTTCATTCCCCTGCAACTCTAAATGATGGGTTTAACTATCTCTGTTTGACGAATCAGGAAGCTGAAGCTCAGAGGCTCAGGACAAAAGCTTGCCCCCAGGAGGATCTTAATGCCAAGATGACTTCAGTCCTGCGCCAGTCACCTGAGCTGGGCTGAGATGAGCAGGGACAGAACCACAGGTGTGCTTGGGGATTTGTTGGGAACCAGTATACACACTTCTCTCAGTCTGGTGTGGCCTCCAGACATCACAGCCCCCACAGCGTGTAGAATCCTCCAGAACAAAGTTTCAACAGAAAGCCTTCAGAGGAAGATAACGTGGTGGCAGATAGCGCCTTGGCCAGGCCTTGGATGCTGGCCGAGCAATGAGAAAACTTGGCAAGTGTGAGAGGACCCAGGGAACTCAAGAGCCAGCAAAGCACACCCCAACTGATTAGCCAACCTTGAGACTCCAAGGCTGGACTTTTTCCGGAATGGCAGCCCTAGGGATTTGTGCGAGGGTGGGGCCTGGAAGGCTGGGCCTCTTTCAGACTATCACCCATGCCTCACGCTACTGGGTCTGGTGTCAACTTAACAGCTACGGGGTCCAGCATGTGCCTGACATTGCCAGGTGCTGTGGATACACAGGTGAGAGAGGTGGAGAGCCTGCCCTCTGTCCCCACGTCCAGCTCCCTGATGGGAACAAAAGCTCCAAGAGGGCAAGAGCATTGGGTTTTGCGGAGCCGACAGCAAGGGCTTAATATATACCTGTCGTTGGAGGAATGGGAACCAGGTGTTTGGGGCCTGGCGGGGTGGCGGGGGCGGGGGGTGGGGGGAGAGAGAGACAGATGTATAAACGGAAGGTTTTATGGAGGCAAGAAAAACTTCGTGGACACCTGAGCTGAATCTCCAAGGCCTGGCAGGAGCTAGCCAGCTAAGAGTGCCAGGCAGAAGGCACAACGTGTGGGAAGTCAGAGCTTTGCTGGCTGGATGTGCAAGGGTCCTGTGGCTGCTGTAGCCAATTAACACAAATTTCGTGGCTTAAAACAACACAGGTTTATTTTTTTATATATAGTTCCAGAGGTCAGAAGTCTAGAATCAGTCTCACTGAATGTTATGGGCTGATATATGTCCCTCCTCCCAAATTTCTGTGTTGAAGCCCTAACCCCCAGTGTGACTGTGTTTGGAGATACGGCTTTTAAGGAGGCAATTAAGGTGAAATGAGGTCATCAGGGTGGGGCCCTAATCTGATAAGACTAGGGTCCTTATAAGAAGAGACAGAGACGCCAGAGAAAAGATCACGTGAGGCCATAGCAAGAAGGCAGCTCTCTACCAGCCCAGAAGAGAGCCCTCACCCAAAACCAAATTTTCTGGCACCTTGACCTTGAACTTACAGCCTCCAGAACTGTAAGAAAATAAATTTCTATTGTTTAAACCACCTAGAGTGTGGTGTTTTTGCTATCGAGAGCCAAGTAGACTAACACGCTGGGCTAGAATTGGGCTTTGGGGAACACTGGGTTCCTTCCGGAGGCTCTGAAGGGGGAGCCTGTTTTCTTGCCTTCCCAGCTTCTAGAGGCCCCCGCCCGCATTCCGTGGCTCTGGGCCCTCCCCAGTTCACTCCAGCTTCTGTTCCTGTTGTCACATCTCTGTCTCTGACTCTGACCCTCCTACTTCCCTCTGATAAGGACCCTGGAGATTATTACATGGGGCCCAAGATAATCCAAAACAGCCTCCCCCATCTCAAGATTCTTAACTCCAATCACATCTGCAAAGTCCCTTTGCCATGTGAGGTCACATAATCACAGGTTCTGGGGACTGGGGTGTGGACATCTTTGCAGGGCCATTATTCTGTCTACCATGCTGAGGTCAGCCAAGAGAAGCTTGTGTGTGACAGTGTGTTGGGGGGACTGGGGGGCTGCGAGGATGCAGAAAGAATATGGATCAAGACTTTGTACAACAGGCTATAACTTTTTTTTAAGACTTTATTTATTTGACAGAGACAGCAAGAGAGGGAACACAAGCAGAGGGAGTGGGAGAGGGAGAAGCAGGCTTCCCACGGAGCAGGGAGCCCAATGCGGGGCTCGATCCCAGGACCCTGGGATCATGACCTGAGCTGAAGGCAGACACTTAACAACTGAGCCGCCCAGGCGCCCCATAACTTTTTTTTTTTTTTTTTAAGTAATCTCTATGCCCAACGTGGGGCTTGTACTCACAATCCCCAGATCAAGAGTCTCAGGCTCTACCAACTGAGCCAGCCAGGTGCCTCCTTTAAAAAAAATCAACCTGGGGGCGCCTGGGTGGCTCAGTTGGTTAAGCGACTGCCTTCGGCTCAGGTCATGATCCCAGGGTCCTGGGATCGAGTCCCACATCGGGCTCCCGGCTCAGCAGGGAGCCTGCTTCTCTCTCTGACCCTCTCCTCTCTCATGCTGTTTCTCTATTGCTCGCTCTCTAATAAATAAATAAATAAAATCTTTGAAAAAAAAAAAAATCAACCTGAACTCGTTCCTCCTGAGGACACTCAAGCTACATCCATCAGAGTGGAGCAGCAGTACCTGTGGGCTTGTCCCTTACTTAATAGTGCCAGAAACACAATTCATACCGGCTTGGGGGGGGAGGGGACAGCTATTAGCTTTATCTGAAAACTTAACAGTTCAGCTTCAGGTACATCATGATCTAGGAGTGCAAATGCTGTCATCAGGTCTCCATCTTTCTCCACATCTCTAAGATTAGGATTTCTCTAGAAGCCCATCACGAGGGGCATCTGAAACCCATAGTTTGCCATCCTTCTGACTCAGCAGCCCCCACCCCACCCCCCGCACCCAAGGTTTCTCATTGACCAGGCTGGGTCACGTGTGTATTCCTAAGCCAATCACTGCAGCCAGAGGTGGGAGTGGGTACCCTGACTGGCAGGCTCTGAGTCCTGGGCCCACCCCCAGGAGAGGAGGGCGGGGTCTCAGCAGTGGTGGCCCATTCTCTAACCTGATAGAGGGAGGCTTCTATCAGCAGGTGGAGTGGCTGCTGGGCCTACAGGAACAGCAGGGCCCCCTGGTTGGGGTGGCCTGGTTGAGGCCCCTCCCAGCTTTAGCTCCACAGCTACCCTTCCGGTGGTCCCCCAGTCTCTGAGGAAAGCCTGAGTGGACTTTCTCTCCCTGAAATCAGAAGGACCCAATCCCAGCACAGAGGGTGGTTCAGGCCTGCCAAGAAGTTCATTTAAATTCCAACACGCCAGGCCTAGACATAAGGTCACGTCTTTAGAGCATCCTGCTCTCCCACTTGGGGCTAAGGGCTTAAGACACTGGGGACAACGACACTCCAAGTTTGGGCTGGGTGGCTGGTCAGCAACAGGATGACAGAGATTTCCCTTGAAAACAAAGCACACATTCTATACCCCATGGGCGCTTAGCAGTTTTTTGGGTAGATTTAAGCTTGTAGAGAATGACCCCAAAGAATTTCTGACCATCATTGAAAAATAAAATTGTGACCATATCCCACGCCATGTCCCCTTAGGACTTGGGAGGATCATCTAGTCTGCAAAAATACTCCCAAGTGCCTCCTGTGCACCTGGCATTGGGCTGGGCGCTGGAGGGCAGTGCAGATAGCAGTCGCTGGGTGCCCGTCCCACCCTCCCACTCCTGCCCTGGTCCCGAGCCCAGGCTCCCCACCCTGTCCTCGTCCTGCCCCGGCAAGCAGGGCTTGGCCAGCTTGACCTGTTTTGCCTTCTAAGTGGAAACAGGCTGCTGCAAAGGAAAGTCAGCTCAGGGCAGAACCCAGTGACTCTTGATTCATGTTCACCTCTGACCAAGACAGAAACACAGCTGTGGTTATCAGAAAGCTGCTGAGAGGCTGGGGTGGTGGTGGGGGGGGAGCCAGGAGAAGGAGGAGGGGTGTGGGGGGAATGGAGAAGCTCTGAATCATACAATCTTATTCATGGGGGCAGATGTGGCCACAGGATGGGGAGAGAGAGGAGATGGGGAAGGGAGGGGGTCCTCTGCTGAGAACACACTTCCTCATCCCCCTCCTCCTTTGTCCCCTCCCCTCCCCGGGGTGCAGGGTATTTCCTAGGAAGAGCAAAGGCAGTGCTTTCCCTGAGATCAAGGGCCAGGAGACTGTCCCGGTCCTGGGAGGTGGGGGGCGGGGTAGTTAGGCTGGCCCAGCCAAAGGGGGGTAAAGGAGTCCACAGCCCTGTAGGGCCACCTGAATCCTGAGAGCAGATTCCCAGGGGGTCAGGGCAGCAGTGGCCTTGGCAGAGGCCTGGGGTAAGTGTCCCCACCTGAGCAGGGCAAGACAGGGCCAAGCAGACCCTGACCCCTGGCCAAATCTGTTGGTTGGCCAACCCATGGAACCGAGGTAGAACCCCCACCCCAACCACCCATGGCCGACAACTGCCCAAACCACTTGAAAATGGCGAGTCTCCCATTGGTTGGAGACTTCAGACTTTGGAAAGGTCAGGATTCATTAGCAGATTGCTTTGCCGGTCCTTAGAAGGCAGTGGAGGAGGCAGGACCACGTCTGTGCAGCAGGTGGGCCTGGGGACGGCCGGTCAAGAAGCTGGTTCCCAAATGGTGGGCTCCCCCTGGCCCGAGATTCTGAGCAGAGAGCAGCTCTCGGCCCACAAGCCTGGGCCAATGGCCTAACTTCCCACAGACGCAGGACACTTCCAGGCAACGGGACCTCCGAGCCCAGAGAGAAAGCTTCCAAAATTCCTTAGGATTTTTCTTCCTTAGTCAACCAAGTATCTATTTATAGATGTGGAACTATGCATGGAGAAAGGACTGGAAGGAAATACACGAAATATTACCATGCTTATTTTCTTCTTTTCCTTATTGGATTGTCTTACCAAACATAGATACGACTTTCAAGATAACAAAACAGATTATTAAGGGGCGCCTGGGTGGTTCAGTCGGTTGAGCATCCGACTCTTGATTTTGGCTCAAGTCATGATCTCGGAGTCATGGGATCGATCCCCCAGTTGGGCTCCTCACTGAGTGCAGAAGTTCTCCTTGCTGAGATTCTCTCTCCCTCTGCCCCTCCTGCTCGTGCTCTCTCTTTCCCTCTCTCTCTAAAATAAATAAATAAAAATCTTAAAAAAAAGATTATTAAGATAATTAATCTTGGTGTCAGTATTCATGCTTGTTATAGAAAGTGAAAGGGAGAAATCAGAAATCACCCAAAGTACTGCTAACTATTAAGATTTTGCAGTCCCTCCTATGCAGACATTTTGGGTGTGGGGATGTTGTTGTAAGTTTAACAGTTATAATCGTATTCCGTTATTACAAAACTTTTCTGTGACCACCAAGTTATCACGCTCTCTTCTAAAATGTCTGTCTGCCATTTATGCGTGTATAGTACATACTGGTGTGGCTGTTCTCCCACATTAGTGTGTCTGAGGAGTTTCCACATCTTCACTGTTATAAATAACACCGATGTGAACATCTTCACACGGAAAATTCTTTTGTGTTTTTAAGATTCTTAAATTTCCAGATGGAGTCAAATTCCTAAATTTCCAGATGTAGAATTATGGTGTGAAACAACACTGTGACCTGGGATCCACATGGGTGTCATGCCAAAGCCCCCATCTTTAATCCCAACAAATGGTATTAAGAGAAAAATGGGAACGAGGTTTCACTGGGGACCCTCTCCCCACCCCGCGGGGTTTTTATACGGGTGGTGACGGGGTCCCTGAGCTCAGCCCTGGCCTCAGCGGACAGGGCGCTGCAAGAGGTGGAGAGAATTCAAAGATTAGTCCTGGTAGCTGGGGAGCTAAAATCTGGACAAAGGAGCAGCTGGGACCACGAGGGCGAAACCCTTGTTCCATGGGTGGGAAGGCTTCTCAGAGATGAAGGCGCTCTTCTAAGACAGCAGGGTTCCTGCAGGGTCCCGGGGTGGGCGGGGGCGCCCGGCTCCGGGGGCTCCGGGGGCTCCAGGGCCCTGGGCAGGCAGTGAGAGCCCCGGCAGAGGGTGCGGGAGATGAAACAGCAATGAGATGCCAGGCAGGCCGTGGACGCGGGGTGGGCACACAGGTCCCTGCGAACAGGAGGCACAGCCCCCGGCCCGCACTCCTCAGTGTCTGAGGGCGTTTCCCCCCCATCCCCCCGCCCAGCCCCCCCCCCCAGCCTCCAGGCCGCCGCACCTGCCCCACGCCCACCCTGCCGGAGCCTCCGCTCCCTCCCAGGTTCCCGCTTTTCTGTGGAGACCACAGCATCCTGTCCCGGCCCAGGGACCGCAGCCGCCCTCCGACTCGAACACGCAGGGCCAGCGACTTCCTGCCGCCGCCAGACGACAGGGCTCCCGCCTCCCGCCTCCCGGCTGGCTCCGGCCCAGAGCCGCTGCGCATGCGCGCTGCCCGCCCGCTGCCCCGTCTCCTGCTCCCACCTTCCCGCGCACGCGCGCACACGCGACACGCTCCCGCCTCGCACGCGCGCACACGCGCGCACACACACAGAGCACACGCTCCCACCTCGCACGCGCTCATGCGCTCACGCACACACAGCACACGCTCAAGTGCACACAGCACACGCTC
>NW_023270447.1:87417769-87428121 GCF_011800145.1 Mirounga leonina | reverse complement strand
GCACACACAGCACACGCTCAAGTGCACACAGCACACGCTCACACACAGCACACGCGCGCACACACCGCACACGCTCAGGTGCACACCGCACACGCTCTCGCTTGGAGCCGCCTTCCCTCCCGGCCCCCACACGGGGGCACTCCTGCTCAACGCCCCTCATAGGGAGGTAGCCCCCAGGGTCCAGTGTGAGGGCCCCCAGCAGCTGCAGCCCCTGCCTCTGCTCCCACGCCTCTCCACCGAGACAGAGTGACAGGCTGCTCTCGGACATCCGCCGAAAGGAGTGACCCGGGTCCATCGCTTGTTACCTGGTAGGAGACTGGACTCTGAGCCTCAGTTTCCCCATCTACAGGCACAGTGCCTCCTTCACTGGAGGGCTGGGCAAATTAAGTGACATAATGCATGCTAACGCTGAGTGTACCTAGTGCTGCTCACCCAGACTGTCAACGCTTGGTAAACGGAAGAGCTTCCAGATCATCGTGATCAGCACACCTCCCACGTCCAGCTACCACGTCAGCTTCTGGGGCCCCCGGGGCTAAGCGACCCTCAGCTGCCCTCTGCGCCCCCACAGACAGCGAAGCCCAAACCTGGCAGGTGGTGCCACTGGCTGGCTTCCTGCCAGTCAGACACACCCAGACAGTGGCATGCAGACACTCATCCCCAAACTGGGGCAGCTCCGCCCTCCCCATCCTGGGACCTCTGGGCCCTACCCGCTAACCCAGTCGGTCAGTCACGTTTTATAATCATTTTATAACTACGGTTTACACCTGTTTTATAACTCTGCTCTGCTCTCTCTTTGCTCTAATTACTCTGGTGTTTTTCCTCTCTCCAGCCCTGGGGGGGATCCGCTTCCCCCTCCCCGCTTTCCAGGCCCCATCTTTCCCACTAAGTTCACGGCCCTCCCCTGCTCTGGCGGTCCACATCCCACCCGCTGGACCACCCCCACCACCTCACGCCCATCCCCTCCTCCTTCTCCCCTCTCATCCTCTCCCTCCACACCGGAGCCTCTTCCTATGACCCCTCTCCCACTCAGGTCATCGTGCCCCCCCAACCCCCATCCCATCCATCCACACCACCCAACCAGACCAAGCCAGCATCCCTGGAACTCAGCTAAAATTTCAGCCAAAGAGGGTTCTTTCTCTGGAGCAGTCTCTCAGCAGACAAGGGCTGGTGTGGAAGGGGGTGGCCCCAGTGGGAGCTTCAGGAAGCAGAACAGGCGTGACCAGAGTGAACTGGGCACAAGGAGCCACACCTGTGTCCCTCCTGCAGGAGAGCCAATGGCTGTGGATCTCTGCACTCCCTCTCTCTGGGGCCAGGCAGTCAGTAGGGGGGTGTAAGGGGGGGCAGGCTGGACTGAATAGGGCTTCTGTCACATTTGGAATAATGCCCGTGCCAGGGAGGGCATGAGTGCCCAGCCACTCCTGCAGAGCCGTGAGCCAGTCCCGGGCTGATTTGATCCATGGTAGCTGGGTGGCCCCACTCTGCCCCCCAGTAATCTCCCCAGGACCTTTGTAGAGGGGGCAGTGCAGGTGGGGATTAGTGCATATGCTGGGAAACCTCCACCCTAGTGATGGTGCTCAGGGTGCTCACACCGGCGACAGCCATTTGGAATTCATCTCTTGCCTAGGATGGCTCACCCTTGTTTGGGGCAGATTATTATGAATTCAGTGCTTTACTCTCTGTGGTCACGGAAGCCAGGTTTGGGGCCAGAAAGACCTGAGCTGAGACCCAGCAATGCCTCTTGTTCACTGGGTCACCCCAGGCAAATTGCTTAACCTCTCTGAGCATCAGCTTTCTCATCTGTATAATGGCGATTATCAGAGAACTTACCTCTAGGATTGTGAAAATTAAATCAGCTCGTGCTTGCAGCCAAATGGTCTCATGGAAGTCGCAGTAGCTGCTGTGACCATTATTATTTCTCAACTCCGTTTGTGACTAAGGTGTCAGGATAGCAGATGAGATGTTGTTCCAGGTGCCCCTAAGCAACTGGGGGGAGGGGGTGCGGGTTGGTCAGAAGCCTCAGAGCCCTAAGTCAAGACTGAATGCTGGGACTTGGCACTAGGCCTGATGTAGGCTCTCCCCTTCCTTGCAGTCTGGAGCCCACCCTCTCCCAGACCCCAGAGATAGAAAGGGAGAATGGGTTTGTTTCAACTCATTCTCAAAGGAGCACCTTGCAAAGCTCTGCTGGGCCCCATTTGCTTTTGTCGGTGTTGCCGCCCTGCAAGGCTATTTTCAGTGGTATGGAAGGATAATGGTAACTCTGGCTGGTTTCTAGGGCTCCTGAGAGAAGATAACACCGAACTTCAGCTTAGAAGAACTTCGCTTCTCCCACTTCCGAGAGAGGCATTTCCTTCTCTCCTTCCCTCTTTCCTTCATCTCCTTCTTCTCCAAGAAGTCCCAGGTAGTAAGTGGGCCAGGGGATATAAATCATGATACAGGTTAGAGTAAGAACCAGTTGACATGAGTGGTAGAACAGTCCTACTTTCGTTTTCTTTTCCTGCCCAAATCTTTTTTTTTTTTTAAGATTTTATTTATTTATTTGACAGAGAGATAGAAGAGCACAAGCAGAGGGAATGGCAGAGGGAGAAGGAGAAGCAGGCTCTGCACTGAGCGGGGAGCCCGATGCGGGACTCGATCCCAGGACCCCGGGATCATGACCTGAGCCGAAGGCAGACGCTTAACCATCTGAGCCACCCAGGCGTCCATTCCTGCCAAAATCTTGCCTGGCAGAATTAAATATGGAAAAAGCCACTCCCACCCACCCCCACACATACCCCAATCTGTATTTTTAACATCTTGAGAGGGAACTTACTTACAGTAAGCTTCACCCACTTAAAGTATACAATTCTCTGAGTCTTGATGGATGTGGACACCTGCAAAATCACCACCTCATTCAAGAGACAAACACAAAATCTATTTTACTGGTTTCCTATGAGTGGCCCATTTGTGTTATTCATGGCATTTTTATTGGCAGGTGCCAGGAACTCAAGTCACACTACCTAGGCAGAGAAGGGGAAATTCTGATGTGTACAAATGGAATGTCTATGAATACAGCAGCTTCAGGTATGGCTGGATTCAGGAGTTCAGATGATGCCAGGAGCGTCCTTTCTCTCTCTCTCTTGAACAAATTCTCGCCCTAGAAGTGGCAAGTTGGCTGCTGGCCGTCTCAGACTAACATCCTATCTATTTAGCAATGTCAAGGGTTAGAACCAACCTCCTCTGACAACCCTTGAGAACTCTGATAAGGCATCTCATGGTCATGTGCCCATCCCTGAATGGGGTAAAATTAGCAGCAGTGATGGGCTTTGTGAGGGTCGGTTGTTCAGGGAAGTGATGTCTGTAGCTTGAAATTGGTTATAGTGAGAGTATTTACACCATGGAAATTGGCAGATGCTACAGACCGGGGCTTTTCAGCCCACCCTCCAGAGCCATCCGTTAAACATACCACTGAGTCAGCCCCGCCTAAACCAATGAAACGGATTCTCCTAAGGACAGAGATACTCTAGTACCAAAAGAGGGGAAGTAGAAGCTGGTCAGACAAATAAAAGAAATCTCAGAAAGGAATGTTCCAGATTTCCTCCCACCCCGAAACCCCCATGGAGACACTGACCAGGCCAAGGTTGAACCCCCCGCAGAGACAGTCTAGCCAACGTGCAGTCCTCCAGGAGAGGGGTGCCGGGCTCTGCTCCTCTCCCCTCCTCCCAGTCACATTCTATGGAAAATTAAGGAACTTCCTGAGCCTGCCGCTTTCTGCAAAGCCATTCCAGCAACGTAGGCCCACGATTTTCAGCTTGTTCAGCTATTTTAAAACAACCGTTTCAAATCAGCCCAGAAATGGGGGCTGTGGCTTGATTTGAGGTTAAACAAATAAGTGCCATTTATCCACCAACACTCTAGGAATGAAAAATTTCTTAAGGCAAATTCCCAAGCTATGTGCTCCAGAAAACTGCTGCCCCAGATTGCTGGGTCCCAGTCCAGTGTTCTCCATTTTCAAAGATATTTGCATTGCGTTTGGCTATGCTCTGCACAGAGCGCTCGGACTGACCGTGGAGTCGGCGGCCGGGCACGCCGCCTCTTGGCCATGGCAGCGTCCTCCCCAGCGCCCACAGGACCCTGGGAGCTCCTGGGCTATTTCTTGGCCTGCTGGGGAATGGCTCCTCTCCATCCTAGGGGCCTGGGCCAGACTGCTGGCTGGCTGGGGCGGATGGCTTTTTCCCACATGTTTTGACGGTAGACGAGAATGAGAAAAAGCAAAACAAATAAACAAACAAACAAAAAACCCCACCTTCTCAAACAAATAAAGCTGCACTCCACCAGACAGGAAAGTTGAGCCTCTCAGAATGTAGTACAAGAGCAACTCAGCGGAGAAGTCTTCCTGCCTTTTCTCTCAAGGGACATGGGTCTTTGTGCCTAAGCTGAAAATCTGGACTAAGGGTTTTCAGATCCACTCTTGGGAGTATCCTGTGGCAGAAACAAGAATGCGCACCAGAGATGCATGTGCTTTCCTGCATGTCCCAGCTGGGCCAAATGACTGGTTCAGGCCAGGGAATCTGAGCACACACGATGGGTGTGAGTGACAGGCCAGGGCAGTATAAAGCCCATGGCCCATTCCATAGTCTCTCTTTCCCAGCCAGCAGGACTCTGGAAGCTGTGTGTTCCAGGTGGTACAGCTCCAAGATGGTGGTCCGTCCACCCGGGTCCCTGAGTGAGTCTGTGGAGCAGACCCACCTGCTGGTGGACAGGGTGAGCAAGAAATAAACTTCTGTTGTGTTTAGGCGCTGAGACCCAGGGGTCGATGGTGCCTGCAGCATTACCCGGCATACCCTGACTGGTTCACGCTCCTGGCACACTCGGTATACTTTACCATGCGGTTCACTGGGAGAGACCAGCATGCGACAGGTGGAAGGAAGACTCCTCCTCCTCCAGCCAGCAGCCTTCACCCAAAGGAGTGCTTATCAGGGTATATTCAGGGGCCCCTACCTCCCCAAAAACGTAGGGAACTTCCTTGCACTTGGGCCCGGGTCTGTGCCTGCCCTTGAATGTCTCTGCAGCACTTGGTTGGACACCTGCATAAAAACACGCCTCTCTCACACCCTGAGGCATTTAACAGAGCACGAAGTACTTTCACTGGTGATCCCCCGTGAGGCAAGTGACAGAGGCTTGTTTCCGATTTTAAAGATGAGGACGTTGACGCTCAGAAGGATTTAATGTTGAGGGCGAGGTTGCGCAGCTAATTAAAGAACTTGAACCTAGGTTTTGTGTCTCTTGCCACGATGCCAGTATTTCTCACACTGTAGCTCACAGACTCTGAGATGGGGCCCAGGAACCTGCATTTTCAAAGCTCCTCAGGCCATAATTATACTGTTTGAGGACCCTGGCACCACACCATGCTCCCTCTCCCATCAGATGAAGCCAGCACCAGAGTGGGGGGATTTGGGGGTGCAGCAAGGGACCAGCTCGCCAACTGAAACAACAACAAAAGGTCTCCCCTGCTGGACTGCTCTTTGTGAAATTCTCCCAAAGGGCCATTTCTTTGGGTTAAAATACAAATTGTCCTAGAAAACACTTGAGACTTGCTCATGAATTAACTCACATTATCCTCGGCTAGAACAACTGCTTGTACGTCTGCCTTTGGCTCAGGTCCCCATGATCCCAGGGTCCTGGGATCGAGCCCCGCGACGGGCTCCCTGCTCGGCAGGAAGCCCGCTTCTCCCTCTCCCACTCCCCCTGCTTGTGTTCCCTCTCTCGCTGTGTCTCTCTCTGTCAAATAAATGAATAAAACCTAAAAAAAAAAAAAAAAGAACAATTGCTTGTAAAAAGTGACACTGCAAGATAAGTTTCTACAGGGAAACATTAGTCAGGAGTCAAGACCTTGCCCTGAGAGCTGAAATCCAGCTGGAGACTGCAGGGGGTGAGGTCCTGGAGGCAGGAAGAGGCTGAGCATCCTGGGGGGGGGGGGGGGGGGGGGGGGGGGGGGGGGGGCCGGGTGCTCCGAGGAGAAGAACAAGGCACAGCTGGGGGAGGCGGTTAAAACCTCACACATGAGAAAGAACTGGAGTAAAGTCTCAGCCTTACTCCTTATGACCTGTGTGAACTTGCAAAACTTACTTCATCTCCCCGAGCCTCAGTGTTCTCATCTCTGAAATGGAACTAGGCACGGACCCTAGATGTTGTAAGAATCAAATGCATTTGGGCATACCACAGCTGACCTTTAGTGATCCCCTTACCCCAGGCCAGTGGCTCTTCTGAGTGCTTGACATACATTCACCCGTTTCATCATCACAGCTACCTGATGACGTGGTTATTATTTTACCCATTGTATAAATGAGGAAACAGAGGCACAGAGAGGTAAAGTAACTTGCCCACGGCTGCAGAGCAAGCTCCTAAGCGTCAGAGCCAACATTTGAACCCAGTCGGTCAGACTTCAGAGGCAATGACCCTAATGCTACACTTAGCTGGGAATGCCTCATCTCACAGGCAGGGCTAGGGCTGGAGGGGGCCCCAGTGCAAGCTGGGGCTCAGGGCAGGGCTCCCATTGTGCAGGTCCAAAGGCAGGCTGCACAGTGGCCGTAACTATTAATATCACTACCGAGCTAAAGGGTGAAGGAGCACTCTACCTATTCTCCCCTGCAGCCCCCAGGTACTAACCCTCCTCCACACCCAGAGGAAGACACTGGCTGCTGCCTCCCGGAGCCTCGAGACCCCAGGGTGGCCCCAGCCCCTGTGCGAACGTCCCGTACCAGCAATCTTGCCCCACTGCCCCACCAGGCGGTTGTGCTGGGATCGATGCTTTGGTTGGTGGTCTCGGCTGCTTTTTTGACCACCCTTAAATAAACTGCAGCGTTTCAAAGAGAAAAGGGAACCGGCCTTTACTGAGCAGTTACTATGGGCAAGACTGCTTATCAAGCAAAGCCACGTGTCTCGTTGAGCCTCACAACTTTGTGAAATACATATTGCCGTCTCCATTTCACAGATGAGGAAACCCGGGCCCAGAGAGGTTGAATTACTTGCAGCAGATCAGGAGCACTGTGAAGCGTCAGACCCTGTCTGTTTGAATCCAAAGCCACTTACAAGAAGTGAGGGCCAGCAGGAGCTTTTAGATCCAACCCCCATAGATGAAGTTCCCTGTTTCTCATTCATTCCTTCTCGCATTCAGTGTTTCTGGGTGGATGCTCTATGCCAGGCCCCGGATCAGTGACTGTAGCAACCTGGCCTCAGCTTCCTTCTGTTCAGCAGGGAGGCAACTCTCTATGAATAGTGAATTCAGAGACGTTGCCGTCATCCCTAGGTTCTCTAAGGGCTGACCCTCAGCCTAGGGGCTGCTTCTCAGGCAGAGGGGGATTCAGCCTCCTCCTGGGAGAATCCAAGCTCTGGGTGTTTCAGGAAATGTCTGACCTGCCAGGTTTCCGTGTGACTGATCAGTTAGCGCTGAGGAAGGGGGGCCGGGAGGGGAGGTTTCCCGTCAGCCCAGCTTTTGTCTCTCACATGAGCCCGAGACAGACAAACCACAACCACAGACTCGACCAGCTGTGGAAGCATCGAACAGGAAACCCAGAACATCTGGTGCTCCACTTCCTCTGAAGGCTGTGCAAGTCTGGGTGTGTGTGTGTGTCCGCTTGTGTGCAAGTCTGTTTTCTTTCCCACTGTTGTTTAGTGGGATGTGGATGCAGACAGGGTTGGAAACCACAGGCTTTGTGGTGACAAGGGAGCCAGACACTCGCTCCCCAACCCTGTTGGTGCCTCGTCCCTCCCCAGACAGTGACCCAGGATCTGACCTAATCTCCCAGGCCACCCTCCAACACACCGCACATGTTTAGCTTCAAGTCACTACGCACTTGAAGAAAGGGTTTGGTTTTTTTTTTTTTAGGTGGTTTTAGAGGAGCTTTCTTGGGGATGAGGTGGGAGGGCTCTGCTTAAATATAACTTGGCCTCAGCATACAGACCCACAGAAAGCAGAGTCTGCATGAAAGCTGTTTTTAAAACAATTTGAGGGGAATCTGTGGATGACCTCTAAAGCTGTGTGCTGGTCAGGAGGTTGTTTTCCACGAGTGGTGGGGTCCTCCATGTACGCCTGAGATAGACAGGGGCTGAGAAGAGAAGAAACACAAGAATGTACAAAGAAAGGGCCTCCCAAACTGTAGCATGAGGTTTAACTCTCATCAGTCACCTGTAGGAGGTAGGCGTTATTATGCCCATTTTTAGAAATCATGAAATCAAGGTGCAGAGGGGATCTAACTCACCCAAGATCACTCAGCAGAGCCTGAGTTCAAAATCAAATCTGACTCCTAGCCACATGCTAGATCCTAAATCACACTTCATTCTCTCAATGAACAGTAATAATCTTTTTTTCTTTTTTAAGATTTTATTTATTTATTCATGAGAGACAGAGAGAGAGACAGAGGCAGAGGGAGAAGCAGGCTCCCCGCGGCGCAGGGAGCCCGATGCGGGCTCGATCCCAGGACCCTGGGATCATGACCTGAGCCGAAGGCAGACGCTTAACCGACTGAGCCGCCCAGGCGTCCCGAACAGTAATAATCTAAACTGTGCCTAGCACACAGCTGATGGTCGACAAACGTTTCTTGAATCAATCAGTGAAATGAGCTCTCATCGCTGGCATGGATGTCATGATCACTGTGCCCCATGGGTCAGTACAGTGCGGGCCAGGAGTTGCGGAACAGAGACACTTCATTCACCTGGAGGGCATCTACTTAGCCAGTTCGACTGTCCCAAGTCCTTGTAAGTTCAAATCCTGACTCCGAGAACTTCTGAGGCCCTCAGTCGGCGTCTGGTTACTCTTACTTTACAACCTGAGCCACAAACCGCATGCTGATCTTACAAGCGCCCGTTTAGAGAGGAGGTGGCCTGCTAAGGACGCTTGCTGGCAACAGCAATTTGGGAATTCAACGAGCATTTTCAGACGGGTAGGTGGCATTATGGATTCAACGAGGAATGCCCCAGGAGAGGAGGAGAAGTGATCGAAACAGTCTGACTCTCGGATATCTGCCCTTAACAGCCCCGAGAGAGCCAGATGCAACTGCAGCACCTCCGCCGATTTCCCGGGTAAGACGAAAGGCGCGGCTGCAAGCCAACCTCCACCACGTTCGCTCACAACTTGGTGTTTAAGAGCTACACACGCGCCATCTCCGACGCCCTGTTCGCCTTCATACCTGTGGGTCTGCGGGGCCCTTCGCGGAGCCGGTGTGACGTCATGCAGGCGCCGCGGGTGTGTGACGTCACCCGAGCGCGCCTCCTGCCGTGCCGAAGCCCTGAGCGCGGACTGGCAACGGCGTTGCTGTGGAGACGGCGCGCCGGGCCCCGCCTCCGAGACGGGACTGGAGGAGAGCTGGTCAGCTGACTTTGGGGAGGTTTCGAACGCGCGCGCGGAGGCCCGGGGGCGCGCTCGCGGCGCGGGTTCCCCTGGCAACCCGGACGCCCTAGCGCCTTGCGCACAGGCGATTCCCGGGAACCCTCAAAGCTGGAGTCCGAGCCCAAAATGTAATTTGAGGAGCTTTTTCGCCAAAGATAGTAAATACCGGATGTGCCTCTGGCCCAAGTAAAGTAGAAATTCAAACTGCCCAAGACTGGATCCCGTGGAGGGCTGGAGGCCCCAGTGAGGCTACAATTTATCACTTAAGCAGCGTCGGGCGGGAAGCAGAGTCTGGCCCAGGAGATTTAGTGCCAAAAGTGACCTAACCCCTTTGAGTCTCACTTTCTTCTCCATGAGAAAATCTCCAGATCTTTCCCATAAGCATATAAATATATTAGTTCTTCCTAAGAAAACCTTTCCGTGATTCTACTTCTCCCTCTAGCTTCCAGCTCATCTCTCTCTCCCTTTTTCTTTTTTTTTTTTTTTTAAGATTTTATTTATTTGCGAGAGAGAGAATGAGAGACAGAGAGCATGAGAGGGGGGAGGGTCAGAGGGAGAAACAGACTCCCCGCCGAGCAGGGAGCCCGATGCAGGACTCGATCCCGGGACTCCAGGATCATGACCTGAGCCGAAGGCAGTCGCTTAACCAACTGAGCCACCCAGGCGCCCTCTCTCCCTTTTTCTAAATGTCACAGCTCCTTGGAAGAGTGTCTGTATTCGGGTCCCTAGTTCGCTTCCCACTGTACCCTCTCCCGGCACAGTTTCTTCCCCGTGGCCACCTGATCTGCTCTATCAGCAACATTTGAAACAGTTATCAACCTCTCCTCCACAAAACACAGTCTTCACTGAGCTTGTGGGTCAGCACACTCTTGGTTTTCTCTTCTTTGATTGTTTTTTAAGATTTATTTAAGAGAGGGGCGCCTGGGTGGCTCAGTTGGTTGAGCGACTGCCTTCGGCTCAGGTCATGATCCTGGAGTCCCGGGATCGA